>NC_142468.1:105853435-106005783 GCF_049115385.1 Moschus berezovskii | reverse complement strand
TGGACTGGTTGGATCTCTTTGCAGTCCAAGGGACTCTCAAGAGTCTTCTCCAGCACCACAGTTCAAAAGCATCAATTCTTTTGGTATGGCATTGGGTTATTTTTCTTTTTGCAGCCTGAGGCAGTTGTAAAATAACTTAATGTAGCTTTTTACAACTGTGTATTCTATAGTATTTTTTCATTTGGTGAAATTTTAACTTAATATTTTTGGCACTGTGCTTTGTACCATTTATTAAATAAAAATTGTTGAAAAAAAGCATCAATTCTTTGGCGATCAGCTTTCTTCACAGTCCAACTCTCACATCCATACATGACCACGGGAAAAACCATAGCCTTTACTAGACGGACCTTTGTTGCCAAAGTAATGTCTCTGCTTTTTAATATACTATCTAGGTTGGTCATAGCTTTCCTTCCAAGGAGTAAGCGTCTTTTAATTTCGTGGGTGCAATCAGCATCCGCAATGATTTTAGAGCCCAAAAAAATAAAATCTGACACTGTTTCCACTGTTTCCTCATCTATTTCCCATGAAGTGATGGGACCAGATGCCATGATCTTTGTTTTATGAATGTTGAGCTTCAAGCCAACTTTTTCATTCTCCTCCTTCACTTTCATCAAGAGGCCTTTGAGTTCCTCCTCACTTTCTGCCATAAGGGTGGTATCATCTGCATATCTGAGGTTATTGATATTTCTCCCGGCAATCTTGATTCCAGCTTGTGCTTCTTCCAGCCCAGCGTTCCTCATGATGTACTCTGCATATAAGTTAAATAAGCAGGGTGACAATATACAGCCTTGATGTACTCCTTTTCCTATTTGGAACCAGTCTGTTGTTCCATGTCCAGTTCTAACTGTTGCTTCCTGACCTGCATAAAGGTTTCTCAAGAGGCAGGTCAGGTGGTCTGGGATTCCCATCTCTTTCCGAATTTTCCACAATTTATTGGTACAGACAGTCAAAGGCTTTGGCATAGTCAATGAAGCAGAAATAGATGTTTTTCTGGAACTCTCTTGTTTTCTCCATGATCCAGCAGATGTTGGCAATTTGATCTCTGGTGCCTAAACTACTCTGTATGATACCGTAAATGATGAATAGATGAAATGTATTTGTCAGAATTCATAGAACTGCAGAGAAAATGCAAACTCTAATATAAACTATGGATTTTATTTTAAAATAATGTATCAGTATTGGTTCATCAGTTGTTGCAGATGTACCACACTAATGCAAGATATTAATGGGAAGGTATGTATATATGATGCGGGGCAGTTGAAACTGTATTTTCTGCTCAACTTTCCTATAAATATAAAGCTGCTCTTTAAAAGTCTATAAATATTTCTAAACCACTCTTGAGCTTGGCTCTAAAGGGGAAGAAAAAATGAGATAAGATGTGGAAGGAGAAAGCTGACAAAAATATTTAAGGTCAAAGAAACATATGCCAAGGGGATGCAATAGGAAGGAAAAAGTTAATGGTTCAGAAGAGAGAAAGGAGTAATGGTCCTTTGTAGGAAAGATGGAATGGAGTCTGATGCACAGATGGAGGAATCAGCTTTTGTAGGAAAAGCATCAGGTCACCCAGTCTCAGGAGAGATGCAGGTATGTGAGTAGATGCGCAGGTAGCTGTGCTGTGTTGTGTTTAATTGCTCAGTGTTGTGTGATTCTTTGTGACTCCACGGACTGTAGCCCGCCAAGCTCCTTTGTCCGTGGGGGGAGGAATACTGGAGTGCTTTGCCATGCCCTCCTCCAGGGGATCCTCCCAACCCAGGTCTCCTGCATTGCGGGCAGATTCTTTACCAGCTGAGCCACAAAGGAAGCCCAAGAATACTGGAGTGGGTAGCCTATCCCTTCTCCAGCGTATCTTCCTGACCCAGGAATCAAACCAGGGTCTCCTGCATTGCAGGCAGATTCTTTACCAA
The DNA here is from genome assembly GCF_049115385.1 of Moschus berezovskii. Taxonomy (NCBI): domain Eukaryota; kingdom Metazoa; phylum Chordata; class Mammalia; order Artiodactyla; family Moschidae; genus Moschus; species Moschus berezovskii. The sequence continues at coordinate 106,003,879 of NC_142468.1, read as the reverse complement.
CTGAGTTATCAGGGAAGCCGTGATAGAGAGTAGGATTGAGAAGGAGATATTTCAGAAAAGAAAATGCTCTTTTCCATAATACGCATATTTTACCATGTGCATGATTTGTGTTTATTTTATCATATTTATATTTATATTAAATCATAAACATTTTAATTTTGATTATTTTGAAATAAAATATAAAAAATTAATCCCATGCATTTTGGTTCCAGGTTTGTTTTGGATGCTACCCATTCAGTTGGTTAAGCCATTGGCAGAGAGGCAGTACCAGGAGAGGCTTCTGTTATCTTGAGGAGATCTGATAAGTACAGAGTGGCTGTGGATCAACATCTTGACCCTGGTCCTAGGCTAACATGGTGGTATTTTTCAGACAACAGGTGACAAAGGTTGTAGCAAGAACAGCTCTCTTTGTAGTCTAGGTCTCCTGTGCTGTTCTGGGAGTCATCTCTGGATATCCAGCTTATAATCTGTTCTTCCAAGCTTTGAAACTGTTTCATAAGCATGTAATTCTCTATATTAAATCATATTTAAGTAATTAGAATGCAATAGATTCCTGATTGATACACCAAAGAACCATCAGGATCACACTCAGTGTGAAGTCAATTACAGATGAGATCAATAAACAGTTGCTAAGTCACTTCAGTCGTGTCCGACTCTGTGCAATGCCATAGACGGCAGCCCACCAGGCTCCCCTGTCCCTGGGATTCTCCTGGCAAAAACACTGGAGTGGGTTGCTATAAACAGTTAGGAGTCATAAATATCTGATAGGACTAATTATGAAGTCATGGCAAAAAAGACAGTGAAATAAGTAATTAGAATGCAATAGATTCCTGATTAATACACCAAAGAACCATCAGGATCACACTCAGTGTGAAGTCAATTACAGATGAAATCAATAAACAGTTAGGAGTCATAAATATCTGATAGGACTAATTATGAAGTCATGGCAAAAAAGACAGTGATGTTTCCATGACTTTTTTTATATGAACATGACCTGCTTTATTTGCCTTCCTCTATGTGATTATTGAAGAAAAATTTAGAGTTTAATTCCTTTCGAAGATGTACGCATAACATTTCCCTTTTAATAGTATTTTCAACTCTTTGATGTCTTCAGAATCTTGAGTTTACAGCCCTGAATCCCTTTTGAACCTTACTAGAGAAATTGCTCTGCTGTTTAGAGTGGATTCTTACTGTCATTATTTTAAAATGAAGCTCTTTATGTTCACTTCATAGACCCTGTCTGTGTGCTGGACATTGTCAGTATCTCCAACATGAATGCCAACCGCTTATACAGTCACTTATTACATCCCAGGCAATCTGACCTTTGCTGTGATCATCAAATAGACCAAGTTCATTACTGTCTTCAGATTTTTGCCATACCTGTTCCATCTGCCTGGAAGGCTCTGCCTGCCCATGTTTGCACAGTTGGCATATTCAGTTTATCCGATATCAGCCAAAACATCACCTCCTTTAAAGGACCTACTTCAAGACTAAAAGTAAATTCACTACCCCCATCTCACACTTGCTACCGAATATTTTGCTTTTATTTTTAGTACTTTCAGGGATACATATCTTCTTGAAACTATACTGTTTATTTTCTACGTTATTGGCTGTCTATTTCTACTAGATTGTAACTTCAGAGAACAGTGACTTTACATGCCTCGGTAGTAGCTCTTCCTCCCAGGGCCTAGCACAGTCTCGACAAATAGGAGGTGATCAATAAAAGTAGTGTTTGGAAAGAGAATACCTTAATTTCACACGAAATTCTCCAGTGATTATTTTCATATTCATTTTTCCCACTTTTTATCAGGCTAAGTGCTGACTAAACAGCCTTTTCACAGATGCTTTTACTTCCTGGTTGCGAAGAGTATAAATCACAGGGTTCAACAGGGGAAAGATCACTGTGTGGAAGAGAGAAACCACCTTGTCAGCTGGGAAGGCTCTGAAGGGGCGGGTGTAGATAAAGATGCCAGGCCCGAACATGAGAAATATAAAGATGATGTGGGTGGTGCATGTCGACAGAGCCTTGCTCTTCCCCTCGGAGGAGGAACCATGCACACGGCAGAGGATGACTGCGTAGGAGGCCAGAAGCCCCAGGAAACACAGCAGGGTCATCAGGCCACTGTTGAAGACCATCAGGAGCTCCACCACAAAGGTATCAGTGCAGGCCAGCTTGATGACCTGCGGCACATCACAGAAGAAGTTGTCCAGTCGGTTTGGACCACAGAAGGGCAAGCGCAGGATGAGGGCCACTTGGATAATGGAATGAACAAAGCCTCCAAGCCACAGAGCCAATAGCAAGGCATAGCAGGCTCTAGGGTTCATGACAGTTGAATAGTGTAAAGGACGACAGATGGCAATGTAGCAGTCAAAGGCCATCACGACAAGAAGCAATCCCTCCCCTCCTCCAAGGAAGTGCAAGAAGAAGAGCTGAGTGATGCAGCCTCTATAGGAGATCACCTTCTTCTCAGAGAGGAAGTCCACCAGCATCCTGGGAGCCACAGTGAAGGAGTAGGATGCATCCAGGAAGGCCAGGTTGCCCAGGAAGAAGTAGAGGGGGGCCGTGAGGCCGGGGTCTGACCTGACGGTGAGGATGATGAGGACATTTCCAGGGAGGATGATGAGGTAGAAAAGTAAGACTAGCACAAACACCAGAAGCTGAATATTTTGAGACTGGGTCAGACCAGCAAGGATGAATTCTGTCACCACAGTACTGTTCTCAGTCTCCATCCTGTCTGCCTATGGTACATAACGAGCAGAGTTTCTTGTTATTATAATTTCTCACATCTAGACTCATGTTGTTGTCTACCTACAAATATCTGACCTATTCACCACTTTAGTTATAGACAATCTTTCAACCCTTTCCAATGTCCTGAGGAAACACTGAACGTTTCCCTCCTCTAGATTTAAAACAAACAAATCACTTTCCTCAAAGCTACGGTCTTGTTCCCATTCAGCCATGCGCTTCTCCAGCACTGCGGTCCACTCTCAGGGTCTAGTGTCCGATACCTTCTTGGGATTCCTGCCTTCTTGAGTCATAGGAAAAATTTCCTGATTGAGATATAACAGAACTCCAGATATCAAGATCTTTGCATTTTGGTGGTTGTACTGTGCTTGAGACTTAGCAGCTTGCTTGGAATTACACACTTTTCTCCTCGTCCACCAACACAAACGTTTGTGGAATTCCCATTTTCTGCCTGCTAGCAACTCTCTGCCTTGCTCCCTGTTTTCTCTTCTTGTCGTCCTCTGACCTGGTGTCCTTGTATTGCCCTGACTCCAAGCTGGTGACCAGTTTCCAACAATAACTCTACTTTCCTCATACTTTAGAGGTGGGTTCCCGCTGTATCCCTGGTGAAGCATTGTTATGTAGCCACTCCATCCTTGAACTACACGACTTCATTACACTCTCTGAGTCTCAATTCCTTATTGCTGTTCTTCGCAAAGCCATGTCTCGTTTGCAACCCTATGGATTGTAGCCTGCCATTTTCTTCTCCAGGGAATCTTCCCAACTTAGGGATCAAACCCACATCTCCTTCTTGGCTGGCAGATTCTTTACTACTAAGCCATCTGGGAAGCTCCCAACTCTTTACTACATTCTCCCAATCTCCTTCTTTCTCTGATACCAGCATGATGCCCAAGGGAGAGCCTGTCAACAAACAACAGGTCACAATACAAACTTTCCTGGAGACGTTTTCTAAATTAGTTCTGTTAACACTGAAAATCATAGCACACAGGGGAGGAAAAGAGCAGTAAGATCCTAGAGTCTCATCCATTCCTTTTCAAGACAGGAGAACTAAAGCTCCTATGGGAGCAGCACTTAAGTTTAGAATGGGTTTTCTTTATTGTTACGGTTAGTAGAAGAATGTAAGTGTGTACTATTCGGTTGAAATATATAAAGAAGTTATTAGCACACATTTAATCAATGAATGCTCTTTTTCATATACTTGAATAACTAAAATAAGCTTAGAAGCTTAATACTGTATAATTAAAAGAACACTAGTCATTGCAGGAGAGGGGAATCCAGTTTTAATGCTCAGTTTGTTTAGCTGTGTAGGCTCATTCCAGAAAGGTCAATGTGATGATCCAATGAAGAGTGATAATAAAATAGCATAAATACATATTACATGTATACACTTATGAATATATATGCACATATCACTGGGTTTAAATTTTATGTTTTCAAAATCCTGCATTTAATATGTATTATATATTAATATAATGGTATATAAACTTTATAAATATATACACATATATTTATGGCACATGCTCAAAAAATTTTGTTGTCGAAATAAAATGTTTTTAAACACGAAAATTGCTAATCTACAGAAAAATACAATGTAATATATATTCATATTCTGCATAATATTTAGCAAGCACAGTTGTCTTAAGTTCTGTGAAATATTGGATATAAAGAGGAGTATAAAAACCTTGAAAGACAAAGCTAGTGACTCAGTACTTAGAAAAGAAAGATAGATGTGAATAAAAAAAGAAAAACAAAGAAAAGTGAAAAAAACAGTAAGTCTATACAGTGCATTGTACATATTTTAGGAACATTAGAAATATCTGTTTTAAGTCTCTCTAGAGCCACTCCAGTACTCTTGCCTGGAGAATCCCATGGACGGAGGAGCCTGGTAGGCTGCAGTCCGTGGGGTCGCTAAGGGTCGGACACGACTGAGCGACTTCACTTTCCCTTTTCACTTTCACACATTGGAGAAGGAAATGGCAACCCACTCCAGTGTTCTTGCCTGGAGAATCCCAGGGACGGGGGAGCCTGGTGGGCTGCCGTCTATGGGGTCGCACAGAGTCGGACACGACTGAAGTGACTCAGCAGCAGCAGCAGCAGCAGAGCTGAATACAATGGCTAATATACAGGTGTCATGACTACAGATGAAATTTATTAAAGTCTTATTTTAAAATATCAGCATAAATATGTATACAAACACTGCATACACGTGCACACATCCACATTCACACATGCACACACAGACACACACAGGGGCAAAATGGGACCCACATAGAATTATAATACAAAATATTTTGCACACTCTCAAAATTGTAATAAAAATATTTGGTAACTTCTGAGCTTGCTTCTTAACTTTTCTCCGCCTTAGACAAACACCTATCTCAACATTCATTCCATCATCGGCCTATAAAAATACATCCAGGAAAACCAGGAATATAAGTGAAGAGCCCCTTCTACTTATTCTTAGGCTTTGTGCATCTCACAAACTCACTCAGAATTGGTCATTTTATGATGTGTCTGTGTTTGATGATGTCTTAAGACATGAGAGGATTTCTGAAGGTTTCTTTGATTGAGGGTTATAGGCTCTTCCGCTCTGCCTATTTCCTATCATTCATCTTGCCTTTTTCACTGTTACCCAGCAGACAGGATTCCACAGTACCTGACACATTTCATCCATTTTCTTTCCTTGTCTTATTTTCATCTATATATTTTCTGGATCTATTATTCTGAAATTGTGGCTGGCATAGAACCAGAGACTATGTATCAGATGAACATTCTTCTAGGTAAGATAAAATACAATTGTGAAAAATATCCTACAAAATATGGCCCTTTTCAGAATCAAATAGTCTATGTTAGCCAGATTAGTGGGGAAAGTGTGGTCAGAAGAGGCTGAAGAAATCTAAATTCTCACCACTATATCCTTAATCTTCCTTGGCACTTCCGCTAATTAAGAGATGTGTCCAACTCTGGCAGTGATGATACAGCAGAGGAATAGGAAGGCCAAGGGGACAGCCTCCCTCACTCTTAGGGCAGAGACACAAACAGCATCAGGCAACGCCGTGCCTGCCTGGAGGGCAAACTGTGGTCAGACCAGCTCCCGGAGCCAGGCATAGAGAGCTTACTTCCCCATCTCTTTGAAACATCCCTCCATGTTTCCTTCCTTATTCTCTTTTCTCTTTCTCTCTCCTTTCAAAAGGAATCTTATTGCTGTCATTCCAGTGGAATGAATATATTTAATAAAGTGTCCAAAATTTTGAGCACAATGTCTGTAAGCATATTGGTTAAAGCTTATAAATTAAATGCAAATTAACTTTTTACATATTACAAAAAAATGTGAATTAGGTTAAAAACATCACCAAATATGTGATTGATACTGGCGCTGATGATGAATATACAAAGCACTAAACGAGCGTATGGGTCTTCAGCCAAGAAATCCATTCATTAATAAAATATCTAATGGACAGTGGTGATATGAGGATCAAAACTGAGGTGATGATGGTAATAATAACTCATGCAAGTAAGTTCAAATCAAAACTAGCCCTTCAAATATTTTATTAAAATAAATAGTATTATATAGATGTGTCTAACGAAAGGGCATATTGCACTAGAGCCTTTGTCAATGTCTTTAGGATGAACCCTGGGTGATGGTAGCTACACAAATCCAAATGTCTCATTCAGCGAAGCAACTAAAGATTAAATAGCTTTCATGTAAAGTTCCCAATGCAGTCAGCTGTTCGTGTATCAAGATTTTCTCAGTTTCACAACTTCCTATCTAACCATCAAAGTCCTATGTTGATGAATAATAGAATAGGGAACGGTTGAAACTATTAAATATGTTGAGTATGGAAAATAAGAGATCTGGGCTAATGTTCTGCAAAACTCATAAAATCTTTAAATTATTTCTCTGGAGCCTTAGCCTTTTCATCTCTCTATCTTTCATCTAAGTTTAAAAAGAAAAGAAAATATATCAGTAATTTGCATGCTTGTTGGGTTTTTTTTCTTTTTAAAACATTTTATTTTATATTTGCATATAGCTGATTGACAATATTGTGATAGTTTCAGGTGAACAGCAAAGCAACTCAGCCGTAGTTATATACATACATATTCCATTTATCCCCAAACTGCACTCCCATCCAGCTTACCACATAACATTGAACAGAGTTCCCTGCACCATGGATCTTGTTGGTTATCAATTTTAAATATGTTCCTTGGTTTTAAACCACATGTCAATTCTCTGAAAGCTGCTGATCATTTCAATTATGGTAATAGAATTAAAATGTCCACCATTAAAGTATTTCTAAGCATCAAGAAGAGATGGAAGTCTATTGGGGAGAGGGTAGAAAATGCCACACTCATGAATTCAGACCTAAGCCTTTGACCATTCCTGCTCAAACTCTGACCTCTACTCCATTGCATTCCAAGGCAGCTGATGACCCAGTAGAAGAGTTACAGTATTTTTTCTATTGTCCTCATCTTGTTTCTCATAAACATGAGTAGTTCCCAAACTCCAGAAATTTGAAACTCCAAGTTTTATGTTGCTCTCACAATGTTGCCAACATCCACATTCCCATAAAACATTAACTGACCATCCTTGTCCTTGTTCATAAATATTTGTCATCACATAGAAAACATTAGATTTTGAAATCTCCTTGAACTCTTTATGATGCACTGGAGAAAGTGCTTTGGAGATTTGAGACTGCCACAACCCTGCTGACTATCTCCAAAGTGAGTTATTATGTCAACTAAATTTGGCAAAGAAAATACCAAAGCTTTGTAAAGGGCAAATATTTTAGAATATGTCGTCTAATGCCCCAGGGAGTTAATCCTGAATTCTAACACCAAAATCCTATTAGTGACAGATAATACAACTCTGTTGGAACCCTGTTAGTTAGGTCAAAAGTAAATAGAAAGTTAAGAAAAGTTTATTTTCATCTTAAAATAAAACCAAAAAGAGAAAAAGTGTAAATAAATGATGAGAGATTGTTGATATATATACCGAGGAAACAAGTAAGAGTCAAGATGAGGGTGAGACAGGTGAGGTATTGCCTCTGGCACAAAATTTATCCTGATACCAAATGCCTTAGTAATCAAGATGAATGCTATTTTAATGCAATATTTAAAAGTCAAAGTTAGTGTAGAAGCTATGAACAGAATATCACTTTTTTACAATAAAGCCATCAACATTACAGATTTTTTTCTTGTGCCTCAGGTTTCAATATGGCTCAAAATGATGCTATTACTAATTCAGACTTTATCTAAATTTAGTATTTATTTTATCATGGTTTTTAAATTACTTTTTATTTTTTAAAATATTGATTAGACCCAAAAATATTATTCTTAATAAGTCAGACAAAGAAAAACAAATATTGTATGATATCACTTATATGTGGAATGTAAAAAAGTATTACAAATGAATGTATATGCCAGAGATAGACTCAAGATATAGAATATAAACTAGTGCTCACCAAAGGTGGGAGGAAAGAGAAAAGGCACATTAGTGGTATGGATTAAGAGATACAAACTGTTATGTACAAAATAGATAAGCAATAAGAATATATTGCACAGCACAAGGAATTATAGCCATTATATTGTAATAACTTTTAATGGAGTATAATCTATAAAGGAAATCAACTGAATATTCAGTAGAAAGACTGATGGTGAAGCTGAAGCTCCAATAATTTGCCACCTGATACAAAAAGCCAACTCATTGGAAAATACCATGATGCTGGGAAAGATTGAGGACAGGAGGAGAAGGGGGCAACAGAGGAATAATTGGTTGGTTGACATCATCAACTCAATGGACATGAGTTTGAGCAAACTCCAGGAGACAGTGAAGGACAGGGAAGTCTGGCGTGCTGTAGTTCATGGGGTCACGAACAGTCAGACACAACTTAGCGACTGAACAACAAATCTATAAAGACACTGAATATGTAACATTGCAAGTGAACTCTTCTTCAATATAAAAAATATACATAGAAGATAAATAATAATATCTAACTATACTTTGCCTAGTGTTTCAGAGAGTTAACTCCTTTTCTCCTATATAACAGGTAGAATGAGGATCTAATCTTTCAGATTCTTTCAAAGGGTAATTGAGCTGGAGCTTGAAATCATCTTTAATTATATGGAATTTAGCCAAGAGTAGTTTTACCTTCAGTATCTTGCCACTGCTACCAAAGAAGCTATAGCTTCAATTTTGCCAGAACTGAAATGAGTTTGAGCCACAATTCTCCTAGTTTTGTTGCCCTTATGACAATCCTGTAGGCATCAACGTCAAGTACCATAATGATGGCTGAGAATATGCATCAGGCAATGTGAAGTGAAAGTCCCTCAGTCGTGTCCAGCTCTTTGCAGCCCCACGGACTGCAGCACAGCAGGCCTCTATTTCATATGCACCTAATAATGTTTTATACGTGTCAGTTCAGTCACTCAGTTATGTATGACTCTTTGCAACCCCATGAACCGCAGAATAGCAGGCCTCCCTGTCCATCACCAACTCCTGGGGTCCACCCAAACCCATGTCCCTCGAGTCGATGATGCCAGCCAACCATCTCATCCTCTGTCGTCCCCTTCTCCTCCTGCCCTCAATCTTTCCCAGCATCAGGGTCTTTTCCAATGAGTCAGCTCTTCGCATCAGGTGGCCAGAGTGTTGGAGTTTCAGCTTCAGCATCAGTCCTTCCAATGAACACCCAGGAATGATCTCCTTTAGGATGGACTGGTTGGATCTCCTTGCAGTCCAAGGGACTCTCAAGAGTCTTCTCCAGCACCACAGTTCAAAAGCATCAATTCTTCGGCGATCAGCTTTCTTCACAGTCCAAATCTCACATCCATACATGGCCACTGGAAAAACCATAGCCTTGACTAGATGGAACTTTGTTGGCAAAGTAATGTCTCTGCTTTTTAATGTTGTCTAAGGGTCGGACACGACTGAGTGACTTCACTTTGACTTTTCACTTTCCACTTTCACACATTGGAGAAGGAAATGGCAACCCACTCCGGTGTTCTTGCCTGGAGAATCCCAGGGACGGCGGAGCCTGGTGGGCTTCCGTCTATGGGGTCACACAGAGTCGGACACGACTGAAGTGACTTAGCAGCAGCAGCAGCAGCAGCAAGTTGGTCAGAACTTTCCTTCCAAGGAGTAAGCGTCTTTTAATTTCATTTCTGCAATCGCCATCTGCAGTGATTTTGGAGCCCAGAAAAATAAAGTCAGCCACTGTTTCAACTGTTTCCCCATCTATCTGCCATGAAGCGATGGGACTGGATGCCATGATCTTACTTTTCTGAATGTTGAGCTTTACGCCAACTTTTTCACTCTCCTCTTTCACCTTCATCAAGAGGCTCTTTAGTTCTTCTTCACTTTCTGCCATAAGGGTGGTGTCATCTGCATATCTGAGGTTATTGATATTTCTCCCGGCAATCTTGATTCCAGCTTGTGCTTCTTCCAGCCCAGCGTTCCTCATGATGTACTCTGCATGTAAGTTAAATAAGCAGGGTGACAATATACAACCTTGATGTACTCCTTTTCCTATTTGGAACCAGTCTGTTGTTCCATGTCCAGTTCTAACTGTTGCTTCCTGACCTGCATACAGGTTTCTCAAGAGGCAGGTCAGGTGGTCTAGTATTCCCATCTCTTGAAGAATTTTCCACAGTTTATTGTGATCCACACAGTCAAAGGTTTTGGCAGTCAATAAAGCAGAAAGAAATGTTTTTCTGGAACTCTTGCTTTTTTGATGATCCATCAGATGTTGGGAATTTGATCTCTGTTTGCTCTGCCTTTTCTGAAACCAGCTTAAACATCTGGAAGTTCAAGGTTCACGTATTGCTGAAGCCTGGCTTGGAGAATTTTAAGCATTACTTTACTAGCGTTTGAGATGAGTGAATTAATTTCTCATTTATATAAATTTCCTTAACAGTATTTTTACTTTAATTTTATTCATGGATGGTCCTTTATACCATCCTGAGTTAAGGAGGAAACCTCTGTAATTATGCAGAAACGAACTCACACATCCACATGGAACGGGCAGATTTTCATCACTCTTTGCCTTTTGGCCATACATATATTTTTTAACATGTCAAAAGTAACCGTTTTTCTTTTCATTTTCTATTTTAATGTCAACTTGTCTTCTCACCTCTAAGATTATAAAACTATTATCCTGTGTTTTACAAGTATTTTTTGCATTGCTTCATTTTTTTTTGCAAAGAAGCTGTGAACATACTAACAGGTTCTTCTAGGATTATCGCATTTAGATTTCCAAATTCTGATTATCAAAAGTACTCATGTATCACTTGAATTGAGAAAAAATAACTGAAAAGAGAAGCAATAACATGAAATAGCCTGTATCATTCTCGTGATTCCACACCACGGTTAATTAATGTGTTCCTTTTAGTTAGACGCTGGCAAAGTGGCTTCTGTTATCCCAATTGCCTCATTACTGCATGGATAGATCATTCAGCAGATTGATTTTATAGTGCACTTATGGAAATCACTTATGGATGCTCAGAATTTAAAAAATTGTCTTCCAGTCCTTAAAAGATTTTATAAATACCTAACTTCTTATATTAAAGCCTATTTTAGGTAACAACAGAGATTTATGTAATCTCCAACAAAATCAATAATACTAAATAACACATGTACACCCAGGGTGGATTCATGTCAATGTATGGCAAAACCAACCAATATAATACTGTAAAGTAATTAGCCTCCAATAAAAAAAATAAAAAAATAAATAACTATCATTGCAATAATCAGATGGAAATCAATTGAGAATAAGTTTTAACATCCAGGGAAGATTTGTAAAACCCATTAATCATAATCAGGAAGCTCTGAAAACAATCAAGTGAAATAATTTCATGACATTTTTTTCCATAAGACCAATTATTTTCTTTTCTTATCCTGTTACCACATTTGGGTGAAGGAGGAAAATATATGTATTTCAAGAATATCAGGCTTTTAAATTGTTCAAAACAGGACTGTAACATAACATATGACTTGTGATGATTCCTTGTCTTTAATGGTCTTTGCCCAGAATCTTGATAATGTTGTCCTAAATCATAAAAGAACAATTGTGAATGCATCACTCACCTGCTTAAAATATTAAGATGAATTCTTACTTCAAATAGAATAGAATAAAACTTTTTTTGGTGTAAAAAGCATTATTTACATGACACTATAGCCATATATAACTTAAGAACTAAATCTCTCACACTTATTCCTTACTCCAACCAGGCTGGTGTTTCCTTTATGTTCTTGAACAACATAGCATGTTTGTTTTCTTGTTACTATAACTTTCCCTCAATGACTACAATGATACCTGACAATGGGAAGCACTCAATGAAAAACAATATTTTTTAAATAAGTGAATGATTTTCAGCCAGAATTTCCCCTTCATGACTTCTTATTATAAAATCCACTCAACAAACCATGCGTTGACTCAATATCCTCCTCATGGAAGCTTTTACTTCCTGGTTGTGAAGGGTATAAATCACAGGATTCATCAAAGGAAAGATCACTGTGTGGAAAAAGGAAACCACCTTGTCTGCTGATAAGGCTGTGAAGGGACGAGTGTAGATAAAGATGCCAGGCCCAAATATAACGATGATGTGGGTGGTGCATGTGGACAGAGCCTTGCTCTTCCCCTCGGAGGAGGAACCATGCACACGGCAGAGGATGACTGCATAGGAGGCCAGAAGCCCCAGGAAACACAGCAGGGTGAGCAGGCCACTGTTGAAGACCATCAGGAGCTCCACCACAAAGGTGTCAGTGACGCCAGCTTGATGACCTGCGGCACATCACAGAAGAAGTTGTCTAAGTGGTTTGGACCACAGAAGGGCAAGCGCAGGATGAGGGCCACTTGGATAATGGAATGAACAAAGCCTCCAAATGACTGAGCCAATAGCAAGGCATAGCAGGTTCTAGGGGTCATAACAGTTGAATAGTGTAAAGGATGACAGATGGCAATGTAGCGGTCAAAGGCCATCACAATTAGGAGTAGCATCTCCCCTCCTCCAAGAAAGTGCAAGAAGAAGAGCTGAGTGATGCAGCCTCTATAGGAGATCACCTTCTTCTCAGAGAGGAAGTCCACCAGCATCCTGGGAGCCACAGTGAAGGAGTAGGATGCATCCAGGAAGGCCAGGTTGCCCAGGAAGAAGTAGAGGGGGGCCGTGAGACCGGGGTCTGACCTGACGGTGAGGATGATGAGGACATTTCCAGGGAGGATGATGAGGTAGAAAAGTAAGACTAGCACAAACACCAGAAGCTGAATATTTTGAGACTGGGTCAGACCAGCAAGGATGAATTCTGTCACCACAGTACTGTTCTCTCTCTCCATGGTCTCTGCCTGTAGTACATAAAGAAGCAGAGTTTATTGTTATTACAGTTTCTTACATCTAGACTTGGATTGTTCTCTAAGTAAAAATATCTGAAAAATTCATCACTTCAGTTATAAACAATATGTCTTAAGTAATTTTTTGGAACATGTACAAAGAGACACAAAAACCTTGACAAAATGCTAGTGACTTAGTCACTAGTAAAGAAGGACACAAAAAGAGAGGCATGAGTGAAAAATAAGAGGAACGTAATACAAAGGAAAAAACAAAAAAACAAAACAATATGTACAGTGGTTTGTTATGGTACATATTTTAAGAAATATTAAAAATATCTGCTTTACATCTCTCAAGAAGTGAATGGAATGACTAATATACAGGTACTACCATCCACAGATGAAATTTTTGAAAACCTTCCTTTAAAATGTCAGCATACATATGTATAGAAACACTGCATGCATGCATGCATGCACACACACACACAGAGCCAAAGTGAGACTTAAAATTGCAATAAAAAATATCTTGTATGGCTTCCAATTAGCCTCTCTGCTTACTTCTTGTCTCTACTTCCACAGACACTTATCTACTTATTCATTCCATCTCCTGTCTATAAAAATACACCCAAGAAACCCAGGAATGTAGGTGAAGAGTTCCCTCTATTTCCTCTTCAGTTCACTGCATCCCACAAGCTCACTCAGAGTTGATGTGAGTGATGTGTCATTTCATGATGTGTCAGCATTTGATGATATCCCTAAGACATCAGAAGATTTTGAAGGTTTTTATAATTGAGAGTTATAGGCTCTTCCACTCTGCCTATTTCTTGTCATCTCTGCTTTTTCATTGTTTTGCAACAAAAGGATTCCATGCTACCTGACATACTCAATCCATTCCCTTCCCATATCTTGTTCTTGCCGATGTATTTTCCTGACTGTGATTCTGAAACGGTGCTTCACATCAATCCAGACACTATGTATCAGTTGAACATTTCTCTAAGTAAAATAAAATACATTTCCAAAAAAAAAAGACATACAAATTATGACCATCATCAGAATCAAAAATTATATGTTAGCCACATTAGTGGGAAAACTGTTGTCAGGCTGAGGGTGCCCCTGGTGGTTCAGTGGTAAAGAATCTGTCTACCAATGCAGGAGACATGAGTTTGATCTCTGGTCCAACATGCTGCTGTGCATTTAAGCCCATGTACCACAACTACTGAGCCTGTGCTCTAGAGCCTAAGTACTGCAACTACTGAGCCTACATGTCACAACTACTGAAGCCCTAATACCATAGAGCCTATACTCCACAGCAAGAGAAGTCACCACGGTGAGGAGCCCGTGCACCTCCCTTAACTCAAGCAGAGTAGACCCTGCTTGCCGCAGCTAGAGAAAAGCCCACACAGCAATGAAGACTTCACACAGCCAAAAATAAATAAATAAATAAAATTATTTTAAAAAGAGCACAAGAATCTTGAAAAAATGTATTTAAAAAACTAAAAAAGGAAGAGTCTGAAAGAGAAATCTAAATTCTCACCACTATATCCCTAATCTCCCTTAGCACGTCAGCTAATTAAGAGACGCATCAGACTCTGACAGTGATGACACGGTGGAGGAACAGGAGGCCAGGAGGCAGCCTCCTTCACTCTTTGGGAAGAGACACAGTCATCACCAGGCAGCGCTGTGCCTGCCTTGAGGGCGAACTGTGGTCAGACCAGCTCCCGGAGCAAAGCACTCTCCGTCTTTGAACATTTCTTCATGCTTCCTTTCTCAGTTTCTCTCTTTTGTCTTCTCTCCCCTATTACTCATCAAGAAGCCTTTCATTTCCTAATTTATTTTATGAGCTCGATTGTGGTTTGTTTTTCCCCTGTTAATTTATTGTCTCTCATTTTCTCCTAATTTTCTTTCCCATTTTATTTTGTTTTCTTTAAATCTCACTCTTTATCATTTTCTCTTCTTTCTCCCATTCTTTTGCTCAGATCCTTTCACCCTGAAATGTGTTCACTCTCTCCACTTCTCATGTTCATTGTTACCCCATTATGGGTCATGCCTGTCTTGCTATTTTATTTTAAAGAGCATCACTGTTGTTTCCTTTCAAGCAAGAATGAGCAATGTGTATGCTTTCCATCATCTTCCATTCTAAACGTTTGGTCTACAAAAGAATACTTCAATATGGAGTACTAACCATTTTCCCAGATTATCAGAAGAAATATCAATAACCTCAGATATGCAGATGACACCACTCTTATGGCAGAAAGCAAAGAAGAACTAAAGAGCCTCTTGATGAAAGTGAAAGAGGAGAGTGAGAAAGTTGGCTTAAAGCTCAAATTCAGAAATCTAAGGTCATGGCATCCTGTCCCATCACTTCATGGGAAATAGACGGGGAACAGTGGAAACAGTGGCAGACTTTATTTTTTTGGGCTCCAAAATCACTGCAGATGGTGACTCCAGCCATGAAATTAAGACTCTTACTCCTTGGAAGAAAAGTTACAACCAGCCTAGACAGCATATTAAAAAGCAGAGACGTTACTTTGCCAACAAAGGTCCGTCTAATCAAGGCTATGGTTTTTCCAGTGGTCATGTATGGATGTGAGAGTTGGACTGTGAAGAAAGCTGAGCCCCAAAGAATTGATGCTTTTGAACTGTGGTTCTGGAGAAGACTCTTGAGAGTCCCTTGGACTGCAAGGAGATCCAACCAGTCCATCCTAAAGGAGACCAGTCCTGGGTGTTCATTGGAAGGACTGAAACTGAAAACTCCAATACTCTGGCACCTGATGTGAAGAGCTGACTCACTGGAAAAGCCCCTGATGCTCGGAGGGGTTGAGGGCGGGAGGAGACGGGGATACAGAGGGTGAGATGACTGGATGGTGTCACCAACTCGATGGACGTGAGTTTGAGTGAACTCCGGGAGTTGGTGATGGCCAGGGAGGCCTGCAGTCCATAGGGTCGCAAAGAGTCGGACATGACTGAGTGACTGAACTGAACTGAACTAACCATTTCCTCTTGAAAGAAGAAATTTCTTTTCAATTTACCAAACTTGAACCACTCATTAATTATTATCCATTTCCTCATATATTTTTTCTGCATATAAATGAAACTGATACAAAAAGTTGATTACCTTTCTTAAGAAAAATAAATCTCATTACTATCATTCTAATGACCGAATATATTTAACAATATTTCCAAAACTTTGAGTGCAACATCTGTCATCATATTGATTGAAGCTTGTAAATTATTTAAACATATATTAACAAGTTTACATATTCTGAAAAATGTCACTTAGGTGACATGATCAAATGTTTAATTGATACTTATGCTAATAATGAATATATAAACATCAAATAAATGAATGCACCTTCAACAAGGAATTCCCTCATCAATAGAACAGATTGATTATTTAAATTACCTTTAATATCCTTCAAATGCTAGCTTTCTAGACAATGTCCTAACTGAATTTGATTTGGAATCATTTTATCTGATTATGATGACTCTGCTCAGCAATTCACTAACTCTTCACCTTGGACAAGTCACTTAGATTTCAGAAGTCTGAATTTTCATTCAAGAAATAGAATAATGTGTTGACTCTTTCTGACAGGGTTTAAATATCAGAATCAAATTGAGCTGATGATTGTAGTAATAGCTCATTGAAGTAAGTTTAAAGAAGAGCTAAAAACCTGGAAAATATTTAGACATTAAATGGTACCTCCAATGAATGGAGGTACTAGAGCCTCTGTAAATGTCTTTAGGATGAACCCTGGTTGATGGTAGCTGCACAAATCTGAGTGATAAATAGAGATAGGAAACTGTGCAGGTGAAAAAGACTTCATATAAAATTCTCAATGTCATCAGTTGTTTTTACAGGAAACTATTCTCTGTTTCACAGCTTTCTATCTAACCATCAAAATCCTGTGTTGAAAAATAACAGAACCACAGGCAACACAAGAAGCTCTCATATATGTTGAGCATGGAAAATAAGATCTGGGCTAATGTTCTGCAAAACATAAAATCTGTGAAGCTTTTCTCTGGAACCCTTGGCCTACCCTCTTTGCATCTTCTTCATCTGTACTTTAAAAAGAAAAAAATATGTATCAGTCATTTGCATGCTTCTTGGTTTTAAATGAGATGTCAACTCTGAAAGCTATTGATCATTTCACTTAATTATGGAAATAGAATGAAAGTGTTTGTCCACCATTAAAATAATTCTAAGTACCAAAAATAAATGGAAATCTACTGGGGAAAGGGTAGAAAATGCCACACTCATGAATTTAGACCTAAGCCTCTGACTATTCCTGCTCAAACTCTGACCTTTAGTCCATTGCATTCCAAGGCAGCCGATGAACCAGTAGAATAGTTATAGTATTTTTCCATTGTTCTCTCCTTCTTGTTTCTCAAAAATATGAATAGCTCCCAAACTTCAGAAATCTGAATCTCCCGCTTTTACACAACTCTCATAATGTTGCCTTCCTCTCCATTCCCATAAAACATTAACGGACCATCCTTGTCATTGTTCATAAATATTTGTCATCACATAGAGAGCATTAGATTTTGAAATCTCCTCTCTTTATGATGCAATGGAGAAACCGCTTTGGAGATTTGAGACTGCCACAACCCTGTTGACTATTTCCAAAGGGAGTGATTAGATTGTCAACTGAATTTGTCAAGGAAAATACCAGAGCTTTGTAAAGGGCAAATATTTTAGAATATGTCATCTACTGCCCCAGAGGGTTAATCCTGAATTCTGACACCAAAATCCTATCAGTGACTGAGGTAGTATGACCTTGTTTGGAAGTCTATTAGAGCAAAAGTAAATAGAAAGTTAAGAAAAGTTTATTTACATCTTACAATAAAATCAAAAAGAGAAAAAAATGTAAATAAATGATGAGAGATTGATATATATACATACCAAGGAAGCAAGCAGAATCAGGTTGAGGATGAGACATGTGAATTATTGCCTCAGCTGCAAAATTTACCCTGATACCAAAAGCCCTAGTAATCAAGGTAAATAAAATTTTAATGCAATGTTTAAAAGTCAGAGTCAATGTAAAAATTATGAACAAGAATATCAATTTTTCAAAATAAAGACACCAACATTACAAATGTTTCCTTTTATCTCAGTTTCCAATATGGCTCAAAGTGGCACTATTACTAACCCAGCATTTATTTAAAATTTACTGTTTATTTTGTTTATCATAGTTTTTCAAAATTAATTTTGTTTTTTACAATATCAATTAGGCCTAGAGAATATTGTGCTTAGTGAAATGTCAGACAAATACTGTATCATATCATTTATATGTAGAATCTTAAATACTAATGAATGTTTACGCTAAACAGAAACAGACTCACAAATACAGAACACAAACTAGTGGATATCATAGGGACAGGGCAAATTAGGGGTATGGAATTAGGAGATACAAGCTCATATGTATAAAATAGATAGGCAACAGGATATATGGTATAGCACAGGGAATTATAGCCATTATCTTGAAATAGCTTTTAATGGTGTGTCTCTGAATCAGAATGCTATACACTTGAAACTAACCAAATATTGTCAATCGACCCCACTTCAAAAATTTGATTAGAATATTGTTTATTACTAACTTTTTGTCACTCCCTTAGATTTTGCCCTCACGGCATAGGCATTACTCATTCCTCTATCTTCACCATCATTCTGACCCCAAAAGCAAATAATGTGATCAAGTCAGTAATGAGTATGTAAGATTCAGCATGTTGCTGGTTGCTGGTGATGCAGACATAGCAGACGGAATATGAACAATGCTCATGAAGATATTCAAAGCCTAGTACTTCTTAGAAAACAGAACTGTGCGGGGTAAAATGTATCACTTCCTCAAAGGTAAGTGAACTCCTAAACTGGATATGAAAAAATGTATCCTGATCTTGGTATTTGTTGTTTACTCACTTTTTCTTTCCTCAGCTAAAACAAGGAGTGGGGAGGTGGTGTTTTTTTCACTGACTATTACCAAAATAAAAAATTTATAAAAGCTCAGAGTAATTAAATGCAACTTAATTTAATCTTTTTATATCTGGTTGTTGTATTCATTGTTTTGCTTTAAAAGGAAATCTGAGTTTGTGGGTCACTTCAAAACCAAATCACTAAACACACATTTTTGTAAACTAAATAAAATTCATAATCAAATATGTATTTGTTCTAATCTGTTTTCATCTCAAGAACATAGTGTGAGAAATAAAAAAAGAGAAGAAAGAAAAAATAAAGAGGTACAAGGTTAGAATGACCAAAACAGACCAAGAAAACAGGGAAAAGAAAGACTCATGGAGACATATGGAAAGACAATTGTAAAATTTTCAACGGTCAAGAGACAGAGAGACACTGGTCTGTAATACACGTTCCACAAATCCACAAACTACAAAAGTAAACCAGTGATAAAGAGGCCTGTATATAGGAAAAAGAAAATACACCGGGTTAGATATGCACTTAGCTGGAGTAAGAGCCCCACTTTGAAGCAGGTTAAAGTTCTGCCCCCAAAAAGTCTTTGACTTTGAAAACTGTTTTTCCATAATTATAATCTGAGGCTTTCCTCATTTCTTAACATTCATCCCAATATGTAAGACAAAATTAATATGAAGATCTAAGCTAGTTCTTATAAGAGAGTCTTTTTAAAATGGGGTATTTTTTATTTTAAAAAAATTGATATTATTTATCTCTATTACTGAGTTTTTCGACACATCCTTAGATTTTGCCCCGAACTCAATTAACTTATTGGGTGTCTCCCCTGAGCCTGACAGTATTGTGTCAACAGTACAGTACAAACAAGACAAAAGTCTTTTCCTTTAGAATTTTACATTCTAATTCAGGGAGACAGACAATAAGCAAACAAGCAGGAAAGAAAACATCAGATAGTAATGAGTGTGTGAAAGGAAATATAGCAGAGTGTGAGTTAGAGAGAGCTTGGGAAAGAGATTGCTGTTTTAGAAAGGATGGTCAGAGAGGATCTTTCTGAGGAGGTTTCATTAAAGTAAAATCTGAGTGTCTAAAAGAAGCCATTCCAGTAAGTGGTCATCAAAAAGAAAGATCTGTATATCAAACAGTAATATCCACCTTTTTCTGAAAAGGCTAGTAGTCTTCTCTTTTCCAATTTAAAAAGAAAGGAAGATCTGGTGTGTTAAGGAATAAAACAGGGGTCAGAGTACCAAAAGAGTGAAAAAATTTATACAGAGAGAAAATTCCTTCCCATTTTTTATCCCCCACTCAAACTTCACAATAGGAAATAGCTATTACTCTTTGTGCATCTTCCCCGAAGCATTATGAATATAAAAACTAAAGTCACTATACAGTCTTTTCTCTCTATTAATAAAAAAGTGATAAATATGAAAAAGTAGAGTTTGTTTAAATGAATTTTAATAGCTGCATACAACTCAATACTTTACAGGTGTTTAAAATATAATAGGCATGTATAACATATACATTCATGCATAATATAGCTTCCAGAATATTTTTAAAAAAGCAATTTAAAAAACAACATATAAATACATCCTTATATTTAGACAAAAAAGTTTAAGTATGTACCCAAAATGTGGAAAAAATATTTTATGTACATTCTCTGACCTTTATTTTTATTGTATATATTGCTGTTGTTCAGTCACTAAGTCATGTCTGACCCTGTGACCCCATGGACTGCCACACACCAGGCCTCCCTGTCCTCCACTATCTCCCAGAGTGTGCTCAGATTCATGTCCTTGGAGTTGATGATGCTGTCTAACCACCTCATCCTCTGACACCCTCTTCTTTTGCCTTTAATCTTTCCAGCATCAGGGTCTTTTTAATGAGCTGGCTCTTCTCATCAGGTGTTATATATGTTTCATCAATTCCTTTCTACCACAAACTCAGTTTTTAAAATTATTATTAACATAATCACATTAAGTAAAACTCTATATTGGTTTCTATTTAAAATTTTTCAAGTCAGCTTTGTACAATAAGAAATCATAATGCGTGCATTACTCATTCACTTCTTACTAGCCATTATTGAGAATCTATCAGAGCAAGTCATTGTGATGAAACACAAATTTAATAGTACAAACTCTAATTTCAAAGAAGGTAAAAAATTTTAAACACAGACACATATAAAATGATGGTAAAATCTTTGTAAAAGAACTGTGCTTAGAGCATCATGAGAGCAAAGAGGAGAAAACACTGGTGTGGGCACTGGAAATGTATCAAGAAGCAGGAAGCACCACGGTTCAGTCTTCACTGAAAGGTTCATCAGCAAGAGGTAAAGGAGAACAGTGTGCAAAGTCACTCAAGAATCAGACTCCCTTCCTGTGCTGAAACAGTGAGAGGCAAGATTGGAAAAGTGGGTAATTTCTAATAGATTATATTTGATTAAATTTATAATTCATTGGAAGAAATTCAGGAGATAATCCATGAGACTGCTGTTCTACACTACACATAAAGGATATTTCTAACTGATGATACAATTGACAACTTCTCGGCTATGTTGTGGAGAAGGCAATGGCACCCCAGTCCAGTACTCTTGCCTGGAAAATCCCATGGACAGAGGAGCCTGGTAGGCTGCAGTCCATGGGGTCTCAAAGAGTCAGACATGACTAGGCGACTTCACGTTCACTTTTCACACTCATGCATTGGAGAAGGAAATGGCAACCCACTCAGTGTTCCTGCCTGGAGAATCCCAGGGATGGGGGAGCCTGGTGGGCTGCCTTCTATGGGGTCGCACAGAGTCAGACACGACTGAAGCGACTTAGCAGCAGCAGCAGCAGCTATGTTGAGCTATTGTTGCTGTGTCCTGTAGATATATCATGAGAATTTTTCAAAAGTATACTCATGTTTTAAATTCAAAACTTAATGATGGCATTCAACATGACAGGCATTAATCTGATAAATTTATTCTGGGACATAGGACAAATTTCAAACTTTTAAAAACTGAGATCATATTAAATATGTTCTTAGACTACAATAGAATTAAACTAGAAAGGCATTAGGCATATTCTCAAAACTTTAGGGAAAAACACACTCTGAATAACACAAGAGTAAGAAAATCAAAGTCAAAATTAGGATATATTATTCAGTTCAGTTCAGTTCAGTCGCTCAGTCGTGTCCGACTCTCCGCAACCCCATGAATCACAGCACGCCAGGCCTCCCTGTCCCTCACCAACTCCCGGAGTACACTCAAACTCATGTCCACAGAGTCGGTGATGCCATCCAGCCATCTCATTCTCTGTCGTCCCCTTCTCCTCCCGCCCCCAACCTTTCCCAGCATCAGACTCTTTTCCAGTGAGTCAAGTCGTCGCATGAGGTGGCCAAAGTATTGGAGTTTCAGCTTCAGCATCAGTCCCTCCAATGAACATCCAGGATTGATCTCCTTTAGAATGGACTGGTTGGATCTCCTTGCAGTATAAGGGACTCTCAAGAGTCTTCTCCAACACCACAGTTCAAAAGCATTGATTCTTCGGCGATCAGCTTTCTTCACAGTCCAACTCTCACATCCATACATGACCACGGGAAAAACCACTGCCTTGACTAGGCGGACCTTGGTTGGCAAAGTAATGTCTCTGCTTCTTAATATACTATCAAAGTTGGTCATAACTTTCCTTCCAAGGAGCAAGCGTCTTTTAATTTCATGGCTGCAATTAATGGAATGCAAATGAGACCACAAATAAAAAATATGCAATATGTAGATAAAGTAGTGCTTAGAGGGAAATTTGTCGGAGAAGGCAATGGCAAGCCACTCCAGTGCTCTTGCCTAGAAAATCCCATGGATGGAGGAGCCTGGTAAGCTGCAATCCATGGGGTCGCTAAGGGTCGGACACGACTGAGCGACTTTACTTTCACTTTTCACTTTCACACATTGGAGAAGGAAATGGCAACTCACTCCAGTGTTCTTGCCTGGAGAATCCCAAGGACGGGGGAGCCTGATGGGCTTCTGTCTATGGGGTCACACAGAGTCGGACACGACTGAAGTGACTTAGCAGCAACAGCAGCAGAGGGAAATTTGTAGCATCAACTGATTTCATTTAAAGGGTTTATAAGAAAGAATTTAACTTAGTCTCCAAATTTAGGGAAAAAAACATGAAATTAAATCCAAAGAAAGAAGAAACTAAATAATATAGGTGAAGGAAGAAATATATAAATTTCTTTAGTAGAGAAAAATAAATGAATCCAAAAGTTAGTTCCTTGTAAAGAACAATATAATTCATAAAAATTTAGACACATTTTCAAGGGGAAAAAGAGATTACACAAATTAATAGTATCAGGAGTTAAAAAACATTTATTATTAATATTACTGAAATTAAATGAATGCTAATGGAACCTTCTGAGCAGTTTCATGCCAATAAATTTGATAACTTAGCTCTAATGAACAAAATCCTAAGACCATTAATTACCAAAAATAACTCACGAAGAAACAGATAACTTGAATAGCTGTATATTTACCAAGGAAATTTAATTTGTACTTTAAAATCTTCCCACAAAGGAAGTTTCAGACCCAATTGTTCATCTGAAGTATCTGCCAGTTATTCAAGAAATAATCAAACTTTCAGAACATAGATTATTAAAGGAAAAATATTTTTAATATCCCCTGTATTTCCTTTTGGTATACATTAAGTTATTAAAAGCATGTGAATATATTTGCACGTATTTGAGGAATATGTTTCTCTTCTCAGTCGTTTCCAATTTAGATTCATTGTGGTCAGAGCATGTATTCTATTTGAAATACAGTGAGACTTTCATGGGCTAGCGTATGATCTATCTTTGAGAATGACTGGTGCACTTGAGAAGAACATTTGCTTGTCACTGTTGAGCGCAGTAGTCTATAAATAGCAACTAAGTCAAATTTGTAGATAGTGCTGTTCAAATATCCTGTAAGCCTTAGTCGCTCATTTGTGTCCAACCCTTTGCAACCCCACAGACTGTAGCCCACCAGGCTCCTCTGTCCATGGGATTTTCCAGGCAAAAATACTGAAATGGGTTGCCATACCCTCCTCCAGGGACTCTTTCCAACCCAGGGATTAAACCCGGGTCTCCTGCATTGCAGGCAGATTCCTTACTGTCTGAGCCACCAGGGAAGCCCATCTCTACAGACAACAGCTCACACATAATGTCAATTTTTTAAAAATTAATCTCACTATAAGCTGTTGGATTCTCTATTTCTTTATTAATATATGTTTATGGATGTGAGAGTTGGACTGTGAAGAAAGCTGATCGCCGAAGAATCGATGCTTTTGAACTGTGGTGTTGGAGAAGACTCTTGAGAGTCCCTTGTACCGCAAGGAGATCCAACCAGTCCATTCTAAGGGAGATCGATCCTGGGTGTTCATTGGAAGGACTGATGCTAAAGCTGAAACTGCAATACTTTGGCCACCTCATGCGACGACTTGACTCACTGGAAAAGACTCTGATGCTGGGAAAGTTTGGGGGCGGGAGGAGAAGGGGACGACTGAGAATGAGATGGCTGGATGGCATCACCGACTCTGTGGACATGAGTTTGAGTGAACTCCGGGAGTTGGTGATGGACAGGGAGGCCTGGCGTTCTGTGATTCATGGGGTCACGGAGAGTCGGACACGACTGAGCAACTGAACTGAACTGAACTGAACTCCATAAAAGATTTTATAAGTACCTAATTTCCCACATTAAACCCCACTATACTGAAAATAACTAGGGTGGTTTATGTAATCTCCAACAGAATACAATACCAATAAGTATCATTTTCATAATCAGATTGAAATCAATTGAGAGCAGATTTTAACATCCAGGGAGGATTTGTAATAGCTCATTAGTAATGATCAGGAAACTCTGAAAAACAATCAAGTGAAATAATTACATGATATTTTTCCATAAAACCAATTATTTTCCTTTCATGTCAGTCTACCAACATTGAGGGAGGAAGAATATATATGTTTTCAAGAATTTTCAAACTTTTTAAGCTGCTCAAAACAAGTTTGCAGCATAACATTTGGCTTTTAATGACGTTTTGCTGGTTATTGATCTCTGTCTAGAATCCTGATGATATTCCTCTAAATTATAGAAGAAACTATTTCAGATAAGTCAACTCTCTTGCTTAAAGTATTAAAAATGAATTCTTACTGCAATTAGAATAAAATAGAACTTCTTATCTTAGCCCGAGACCTCAGTTATTTGACCCTTACATATAAATTAACACCTGAAATCTCTCACACTTATTCATTATACTGCAACCATTCTGGTGTTTCTTTTATGTTCTTTAAACACACAAAGTGTATTCTCTTGTTATGCATAACTTTCCCCCACTAGTTACAATAAAGTGAAGTGAAGTCTCTCAGTTGTGTCCGACTCTCTGCAACCCCATGGACTGTACCCTACCAGGCTCCTCCATCCATGGGATTTTCCAGGCAAGAATACTGGAGTGGGTTGCCATTTCCTTCTCCAGGGGATCTTCCCGGCCCAGGGATCGAACCCAGGTCTCCCACATTGTAGGCAGACACTTACCATCTGAGCCACCAGGGAAGTCCCAAGTTATAGTAGTACATGAAAAATGGAAGGCATTCAATGAAAAGCAGTATTTGTTAAATGAATGAAAAATTTGCAGCCAGAATTTCCCCTTCATGACTTCATATTATAAAACCAATTCAGAAAAACACATGCTGGCTCAATATCCTCCTCATGGAAACTTTCACTTCCTGGTTGCGAAGGGTATAAATCACAGGGTTCATCAAAGGAAAGATCACTGTGTGGAAAAAGGAAACCACCTTGTCTGCTGATAAGGCTGTGAAGGGACGAGTGTAGATAAAGATGGCAGGCCCAAACATGAGAAGTATAATAATGACATGAGTGGTGCATGTGGACAGAGCCTTGCTCTTCCCTTCAGAGGCAGACCCACATACATGGCAGAGGATGACTGCATAGGAGGCCAGTAGGCCCAGGAAACACAGCAGGGTGAGCAGGCCACTGTTGAAGACCATCAGGAGCTCCACCACAAAGGTGTCAGTGCAGGCCAGCTTGATGACCTGCGGCACATCACAGAAGAAGTTGTCTAAGGGCAAGCACAGGATGAGGGCCACTTGGATAATGGAATGAACAAAGCCTCCAAGCCACAGAACCAATAGCAAGGCATAGCAGGTTCTAGGGTTCATGACAGTTGAATAGTGTAAAGGACGACAGATGGCAATGTAGCGGTCAAAGGCCATCGCGACAAGAAGTAATCCCTCCCCTCCTCCGAGGAAGTGCAAGAAGAAGAGCTGAGTGATGCAGCCTCTATAGGAGATCACCTTCTTCTCAGAGAGGAAGTCCACCAGGATCCTGGGAGCCACAGTGAAGGAGTAGGATGCATCCAGGAAGGCCAGGTTGCCCAGGAAGAAGTAGAGGGGGCCGTGAGGCCGGGGTCTGACCTGATGGTGAGGATGATGAGGACATTTCCAGGGAGGATGATGAGGTAGAAAAGTAAGATCAGGACACAGACCAGGAGCTGAATGTTTTGAGACTGGGTCAGACCAAGGAGAATGAATTCTGTCACCGCTGTGCTGTTTTCTGTCTTCACCTCCTGTGCCTGTAGTACCTGGGAGAGTAGAGAGTTTGTTCCCAGTTCTTCTCCCACTAAAACCTGTGAATCCTACGTCTGTGTTACACCATTACTCTCCCACAAATGAAGAAAGCTCCTCTACTCTTCACCTGCATGCGTGCTACTGCTTCAGTCGTTTCTGACTCTTTGTGACCTATGACTGTAGCCCGCCAGGCTCCTCTGTCCACGGGATGCTCCAGGCAAGAATACTGGAGGGGGTTGCCATGCGCTACTCCAGGGAATCTTCCCTGACCCAGGGACTGAAGCCGCGTCTCCTGCACTGCAGGTGGATTCTTTACCCATGAGCCGCTGGGGAGGCCACTTCCACCCTTTATTCTTCTATAAATCATTAAGTGCCAACACCGAAACCTTGACGCCACACTGTTCTGCTTCTGTCCGGTGCTCCTGTTAACTGCTCTCTCCTGCAGCACGCTGTCCTGCCCTGCATTTGTTTATGGTTCACATGAGGCGTATGAACTTCTTACAATTCTTCAAATTTTTATTTGAATGGGGGGAGGTGGTAAGATGGAAATTGACAGCAAAAAGGAATGGCAGAGTTTTTTAAGGCAAGAAACATTCCATATCTCGTCTGTAATGGTTACAAGTGTCTTTTTTCTTCAAAATTTATTGAACTATTAAATGATACAAAAATTCATACATTTACTGTATGTAAATTATACCTTAGGGAATGTTTGCTTAAAAAGTTTTTTAAAACCTGCTTACTTAAAATATTTCCTTTTTTTCTATTAACCCATCATCCTGGTCTAGATAAAAATAATCCTGGTTGTTCTGGAGAAATTGAGATCTGTGGCTTATCTGTACAATTGTCTCTAAATTGGCAGTGTGCTTATCCAGTGTACAGGATAATTTATGGCTATGAAAATTTGAAGGCCCAGTGTAGACCACCTCAAAATATGCCTCAATAGCATACTGATTATTTTGAATTAAAGTCACTTAAGAAATGGTCAATGCAAGGGAGACACTCTGCTCCTTCTTTCTGTCTCCCTGAAAGCAGGAAAAAAATCTCTTCATGTGAAAAGTGCACCACCTGTATCTAGGGGTAAGGGGACGCCCTTGTCCCTAGAGACAGGGATTCAAACGAGAAACTCATAGAAACAAACCTTGTTATTTTTTATTTTTCTACCCCAAGCCCAGACTCCATTTAGATTCTTTACTAATTGACCATATAAAGCCTAAATTTCTTTGTCCTATCTGTTACAAAGTTGCCTTGAGTAAATTTTATTATAGTCCAGCCGCAAGAACTCAAGATTGATAGAGCAGAAATTTCCCCATCCTACACAAAAGCAATAACAGTAGAATTTCTATGTATATATGATGATATTCCATTATTTGCAATTCTATTTTTGAGTGTCATAATGAAAATGAATATGAAAATGTACAAATAAAATAAACATGCTGTTTGCACATGCTAAAAAGTTGTTTATTTTTAGGATGAAACATTTTCAAAACTTGAAGACTTGAACTGGATGATAACACTGCCCTGTAATATAGAAGTATATCTATTCAAAATGTAAAAATGTCTGATTTTGTGTGCCTAAACCCAAATAGATGAATTAAAAGCAGATGTTTTTGCATATAGCTAAAACCTGGAATTATGAAAGAGGTAGTTTTCATCACATAGACACATAGATACGTGTACAAATGCACGTATGCACACACACATGCACAAGCACATGAACTGTTTCCTAAGCAAAACTGAAGCACCAACATTTACAGACGGCACAATCCAAATTAACTTTTCCACTCTGTTCTTTCCTTCCTTTCTTTTTTCCTCTCTCACTTCCTCTTTCCCTCCTTTCCTTCCTTCCTTCTTTCCTTTTTTCCTAGCATTCCTTGGCTTAAATATTTATCACTTTTTTCTGTGTATAATAAAACCTGCTGCTCGAAAAGTAAGTCAGGACTCTGTCTGTACTTATTCCTAACTTATGTGCACCTTGCACTCTGTTATACAATTGGTTATTTCATACTGTTTCAAACATCAAGACTGTCTTTAGGACATAAAGGAAAACTTAACGTATTAAAGTTTAAGGGTTGCAAATTTTTCCACTGTGCTTGGCTTTCCTGTCATGCACTTATGTTCTTCTATTGACTCCTTAACACATCGTATTGATTACCATCTAACATCCCTCACTTCTTTCTCTAGTAATATGATATAGAAATTTAAGACCAAGAAAAGTGGTATCTTAATAAAAGTTTTATGTATTCTCAATAAAGTAATTCTAAATATTCAGAGGAACAAGAGTTATATCATTAAGAACAGATAAAAGATGTTACTGTATTATTGAAATCAGATTTCAAATAATAAAAAACGTTTGTTTCTGCTATAACAGCTCACCATTGCATTATGAGATAGCAGATGTCCCACCAGAAAAGTTGTAAAATGTTTCCATTTATTCCTTCTTCCTGTTCCTTATAATGTGAAGATTGACAAATATATTTACCTCTCTAGCAATCCAACATTGCTCTTACACAGCAAGCTCCACCTCTTAACAGAAGGGACAATAAAATTTTATTTCCGCCGTTATTAAATTTAATTTCTCTCGAAGACAGACCTCTTAACATTTGAAAACAACAACCAATTTGTGATGCAACAGAGAATGCACTCTGGGAATTCTAAGGCTAACCAAACTATAGAACTCTTCTAAAGGGAGTTTTTAGAATGCCAATGAAATCGAAATATTAGAGTAGAGATACCTTAGGTGCAAATACTCAGACATCAGTAAGAGAGACATGCCCTCTCTATTGGAATCTAAAATTAACATTCTATCAGTGACAGAAATGATGGAATGATGAGAATATTTATTAGGTCTGAATGAATAGAAAGTCAAGGGAGGTTTATATTTTATACTGTAATTCAAAAAAGAGAAAAGTAGTGCAACTGACAGGAAATCCAAGGTATATCAAGAAAGAAAATAATGTGGTCAAGTAGAGAGTAACCATGTTAGATTCAACATAACTTCTGGTGACAAAGGGATAAGCAGGGAGAAAATAAATGATGGTCACCAAGCCTCCTTTGAATCATCATTCTACAGAAAAAGAACTGCATGTTGTGGGACTAATTAAAACCCCAGAGATGTCCTCCATACAGAACCTATTTGGCCTTCATATTTGCTGTTTTTCATTTTAAGTTTTGTTAAAGCAATGATGGGGTTTCCTAGGTTGCAGAGTGGCAAAGAATCCTTGCCTATGCAGAAGACACGGGTTGAATTCCTGGGTTGGGAAGATGCCCTGGAGGAGTAATGGCAACCCACTCCAGTATTCTTGCCTGGAAAATTCCATGGAGAGAGGAGCCTGGTGGGCTACTGTCCATGGGACCACAGAGTCAGACATAACTGAGTGACTGAGCATGCAAATCAATGATGCAGAGCTATTTATTTTTCAATTTAATATTATTAAGCAGAAGAAAAATAATTAGGAATCATGCAGGAGGCAACATAATTTAAGCTTTAAGGATTTGATTTTGTTTTAAAGAGACAGATTTTCTATTTAAAAAATTAAAATACTAACCTCATATTTAAAAAATAAAAACAATACATAATCAAACATATTTCATTCGAATTTATAACCAGTTCATAAAAAGCAAGGTAGGAGGAATGACAAATGGGAAAAGTAAAGGAATAAAGAGATATACAAAGCTATGAAGATAAAAATAATACATAAAGAGTAAGGGGAAATTAACGAATAGCAATACATGCAAATGTAGCCATGAAATTAAAAGACACTTACTCCTTGGAAGGAAAGTTATGACCAACGTAGATAGCATATTAAAAAGCAGAGACATTACTTTGGCAACAAAGGTCCGGCTAGTCAAGGCTATGATTTTTCCAGGGGTCATGTATGGATGTGAGAGTTGGACTGTGAAGAAAGCTGATCCCTGAAGAACTGATGCTTTTGAATTATGCTGCTGGAGAAGAATCTTGAGAGTCCCTTGGACTGCAAGGAGATCCAACCAGTCCATCCTAAAGGAGATCAGTCCTGGGTGTTCATCAGGACTGATGTTGAAGCTGAAACTCCAATACTTTGGCCACCTGGTGCGAAGAGCTGACTCATTAGAAAAGACTCTGATGCTTGGAAAGATTGAGGGCAGGAGGAGAAGGGGACGACAGAGGATAAGATGGTTGGATGGCATCACCAACTCAATGGACATGGGTTTGGGTGGACTCCAGGAGTTGGTGATGGACAGGGAGGCCTGGCATGTTGTGGTTCATGGGGTCGCAAAGAGTTGGACATGACTGAACGATTGAACTGACTGAACTGAGTACATGAAAAGACTGTATTAGGAAAATAAAAAATAAATATGAAAGGATACAGAGGCATAAAAATGTATATTCTGAAAATCACATGTTAAAGTAGACAACAGATAAAAAAAAGTTATCTTTTTAAAAAAAAACAAAAATTAAAGTTGCAGAAAAACATGTAGGAAGAAAAATTCACATTTTCGGGTTCATTACAATCTTTATTGCCACCAAAGACTTTTTTAAATATTATTTTTTCATAACTATAGACATAATCAGGAACCTTGCTTCCTAATATTTGCCACAATACTTAAAATAAAATTAAGTTGATGATGTAACTAGTCCTCAGAACAAAGACTTCATATTATTGCTGGTAAAAATTGATAATTTTAGACAATCTTAGATATTAAAGTCATGAACCATGCTGTATTTTAGTGCTCAGTTCAGTTCAGTCACAGTCGTATC
The DNA here is from genome assembly GCF_049115385.1 of Moschus berezovskii. Classification (NCBI taxonomy): domain Eukaryota; kingdom Metazoa; phylum Chordata; class Mammalia; order Artiodactyla; family Moschidae; genus Moschus; species Moschus berezovskii. Next base: position 105,972,575 of record NC_142468.1, on the reverse strand, counting down.
CAGCTCTTTGTGACCCCATGAATCACAGCACGCCAGGCCTCCCTGTCCAACACCAACTCCCGGAGTTCACCCAAACTCATGTCCATCGAGTCGGTGATGCCATCCAGCCATCTCGTTCCCTGTTGTCCCCTTCTTCTCCAGCCCCCAATCCCTCCCAGCATCAGGGTCTTTTCCAGTGAGTCAACTCTTCGCATGAGGTAGCCAAAGTATTGGAGTTTCAGCTTTAGCATCAGTCCTTCCAGTGAACACCCAGGACTGATCTCCTTTAGGATGGATTGGTTGGATCTCCTTGAAGTCCAAGGGACTCTCAAGAGTCTTCTCCAACACCACAGTTCAAAAGCATCAATTCTTTGGCGATCAGTTTTCTTCACAGTCCAACTCTCACATCCATCCATGACCACTGGAAAAATCATAGCCTCGGCCCCGGCGGTGCAGACGCGACGCGAGAGATGCCGGCCCCGGCACAACGAACCACGCAAAGAGGTGCGGCCGTGAGGAGCTACCCCACGCCTGAGGCCAGGGCCGGCGGCCGAGAGGAGCTACCCCACGTCCAACAGGCGGTGGCTGGGCGGGCGCAGGAGGGCCGAGAGGAGCTACTCCGCGTTCAAGGTCAGGAGGGGCGGCCTCGAGGAGATACCCCTCACCCAAGGTAAGGTACAGCGGCTGCACTTTGCTGGAGCGGCTGTGAAGAGATTTTCCACGACCAAGGTAAGAGAAACCCAAATAAGACGGTAGGTATTGTTAGGGGGCACCAGAGGGCGGACAGACTGATATCATAATCACAGGAAACTAGCCGATCTGATCACATGGACCACAGCCGAATGTGGTCCACTGGAGAAGGGAATGGCAAACCACTTCAGTATACTTGCCTTGAGAACCCCATGAACAGTAACAAAGGGCAAAATGATAGGATACTGAATGAGGAATTCCCCAGGTCGGTAGGTGCCCAGTATGCTAATGGAGATCAGTGGAGAAGTAACTCTAGAAGGAATAAAGGGATGGAGCAAAAGCAAAACCAATACCCAGTTGTGGATGTGACCAGTGATAGAAGCAAGATCCGGTGCTGTAAAGAGCAGTATTGCATAGGAACCTGGAATGTTAGGTCCATGGACCAAGGCAAATTGGAAGTGGTCAAACAGGAGATGGCAAGAGTGAACGTTGACATTCTAGGAATCAGTGAATTAAAATGGACTGGAATGGGTGAATTTAACTCAGACGACGATTATATCTACTACTGTGGGCAGGAATCCCTGAGAAGAAAGGGAGTAGCCATCATGGTCAACAAAAGAGTCCGAAATGCAGTACTTTGATGCAATCTTAAAAATGACAGGATGATTTCTGTTCGTTTCCAAGGCAAACCATTCAATATTACAGTAATCCAGGCCTATGCCCCAACGAGTAATGCTGAAGAAGCCGAAGTTAATCAGTTCTGTGAAGACCTACAAGACCTTTTAGAACTAACACCCAAAAAAGATGTCCTTTTCATTATAGGGGACTGGAATGCAAAAGTAGGAAGTCAAGAAACACCTGGAGTAACTGGCAAATTTGGCCTTGGAGCACGGAATGAAGCAGGGCAAAGGCTAACAGAGTTTTGTCAAGAGAATGCACTGGTCATAGCAAACACCCTCTTCCAACAGCACAAGAGAAGACTCTACACATGGACATCACCAGATGGTCAACACCGAAATCAGATTGATTATATTCTTTGCAACCAAAGATGGAGAAGCTGTATACAGTTAGCGAAAACAAGACCAGGAGCTGACTGTGGCTCAGATCATGAACTCCTTATTGCGAAGTTCAGACTTAAATTGAAGAAAGTAGGGAAAACCACTAGACCATTCAGATATGACCTCAATCAAATCCCTTATGATTATACAGTGGAAGTGAGAAATAGATTTAAGGGACTAGATCTGATTGATAGAGTGCCTGATGAACTCTGGACGGAGGTTCGTGACATTGTACAGGAGACAGGGACCAAGACCATCCCCATGGAAAAGAAATGCAAAAGAGCGAAATGGCTGTCTGAGGAGGCCTTACAAATAGCTGTGAAAAGAAGAGAGGCGAAAAGCAAAGGAGAAAAGGAAAGATATAAGCATCTGAATGCAGAGTTCCAAAGAATAGGAAGGAGAGATAAGAAAGACTTCCTCAGTGATCAATGCAAAGAAATAGAGGAAAACAACAGAATAGGAAAAACAAGAGAGCTCTTCAAGAAAATTAGAGATTCCAAAGGAACATTTCATGCAAAGATGGGCTCGATAAAGGACAGAAATGGCATGGACCTAACAGAAGCAGAAGATATTAAGAAGAGGTGGCAGGAATACACAGAAGAACTGTACAAAAAAGATCTTCACGACCAAGATAGTCATGATAACGTGATCACTGACCTAGAGCCAGACATCTTGGAATGTGAAGTCAAGTGGGCCTTAGAAAGCATCACTACGAACAAAGGTAGTGGAGGTGATGGAATTCCAGTTGAGCTATTTCAAGTCTTGAAAGATGATGCTGTGAAAGTGCTACACTCAATATGCCAGCAGATTTGGAAAACTCAGCAGTGGCCACAGGACTGGAAGAGGTCAGTCTTCATTCCAATCCCAAAGAAAGGCAATGCCAAAGAATGCTCAAATTACCGCACAATTGCACTCATCTCACACGCTAGTAAAGTCATGCTTAAAATTCTCCAAGCCAGGCTTCAGCAGTATGTAAACCGTGAACTCCCAGATGTTCAAGCAGGTTTTAGAAAAGGCAGAGGCACCAGAGATCAAATTGCCAACATCCGCTGGATCATGGAGAAAGCAAGAGAGTTTCAGAAAAACATCTATTTCTGCTTTATTGACTATGCCAAAGCCTTTGACTGTGTCGATCACAATAAACTGTGGAACATTCTGAAAGAGATGGGAATCCCAGACCACCTGACCTGCCTCTTGAGAAACCTGTATGCAGGTCAGGAAGCAACTGTTAGAACTGGACATGGAACAACAGACTGGTTCCAAATAGGAAAAGGTGTACGTCAAGGTTGTATATTGTCACCTTGCTTATTTAACTTATATGCAGAGTACATCATGAGGAACGCTGGGCTGGAAGAAGCACAAGCTGGAATCAAGATTGCCGGGAGAAATATCAATAACCTCAGATATGCAGATGACACTACCCTTATGGCAGACAGTGAAGAGGAACTCAAAAGCCTCTTGATGAAAGTGAAAGAGGAGAGTGAAAAGGTTGGCTTGAAGCTCAACATTCAGAAAACAAAGATCATGGCATCTGGTCCCATCACTTCATGGGAAATAGATGGAAAAACAGTGGAAACAGTGTCAGACTTTGTTTTTTTGGGCTCCAAAATCACTGCAGATGCTGATTGCAGCCATGAAATTAAAAGACGCTTGCTCCTTGGAAGGAAAGATATGACCAACCTTGATAGTATATTAAAAAGCAGAGACATTACTTTGCCAACCAAGGTCCGTCTAGTCAAGGCAATGGTTTTTCCCGTGGTCATGTATGGATGTGAGAGTTGGACTGTGAAGAAGGCTGACTGCCGAAGAATCGATACTTTTGAACTGTGGTGTTGGAGAAGACTCTTGAGAGCCCCTTATACTGCAAGGAGATCCAACCAGTCCATTCTAGAGGAGATCAATCCTGGATGTTCATTGGAGGGACTGATGCTAAAGCTGAAACTGCAGTACTTTGGCCACCTCATGCGACGAGTTGACTCACTGGAAAAGACTCTGATGCTGGGAAAGGTTGGGGGCGGGAGGAGAAGGGGATGACGGAGAATGAGATGGCTGGATGGCATCACCGACTCTGTGGACATGAGTTTGAGTGAACTCCGGGAGTTGGTGATGGACAGGGAGGCCTGGCGTGCTGTGATTCATGGGGTCGCGGAGAGTCGGACATGACTGAGCGACTGAACTGAACTGAACTGACTAGACACACCTTTGTTGTGCAATGCCTCTGCTTTTTATATGCTGTCTAGGTTGGTCATAGCTTTTCTTCCAAGGAGCAAGCATCTTTGAATTTCATGGCTGCAGTGATACTGGAACCAAGAAAATAAAGTCTCTCACTGTTTGCACTGTTTCCCCATCTCTTTGCCATGAAGTGATGAGACCAGATGATCTTAGTTTTTTGAATATTGAGTTTTAAGCCAACTTTTTCACTCTCCTCTTTCACTTTCATCAAGAGGCTCTTTAGTTCCTTTTTGTTTTCTGCCATAAAGGTAATGTCATCTGTGTATCTGAGGTTATTGATATTTCTCCTGGCAATCATGATTCCAGCTTGTGCTTCCTCCAGCCTGGCATTTCACATGATGTACTCTTCATATAAGTTAAATAAGCAGGGTGACAATATACAGCCTTGACGTACTCCTTTCCCAATTTGGAACCAACCTGTTGTTCCATGTCCAGTTCTTGTTGCTTCTTTACCTGCTGTATCAGGAGGCAGATCAGATGGTCTGGTATTCTCATCTCTTTGAGAATTTTCCACAGTTTGTTGTGATCCACACAGTCAAAGGTTTTGGCATAGTCAATAAAGGAGAAACAGATGTTTTTCTGAAACTCTCTTGCTTTTTCGATGATCCAACGGATGTTGGCAATTTAGTCTCTGGTTCCTCTGCCTTTTCTAAAACCAGCTTGAATTGGAAGTTCATGGTTCACACACTGTTGAAGCCTGACTTGAGGAATTTTGAGCATTACTTTGCTGGTGTGTGAGATGAGTACAATTGTGTGATAGTTTGAACATTCTTTGCCATTTCCTTTCTTTGGAATTAGAATGAAAACTGACCTCTTCCAGCCCTGTGGCCAGTGCTGAGTTTTCCAAATTTTCTGACATATTGAGTACAGCACTTTCATAGCATCATCTTTTAGAATTTGAAATAGTTCAACTGGAATTCCATCACCTCCATTAGCTTTGTTTGTAGTGATGCTTTCTAAGGCCCACTTGACTTTGCATTCCAGGATGTCTGGCTCTAGGTGAGCGATCACACCCTTGTGGCTATCTGGGTCATGAAGACGTTTTTTGTATAGTTCTTTGTATTCTTGCCACCTCTTTTTAATATCTTCTGCTTGTGTTAGGTCCATACCACTTCTGTCCTTTATTGTGCCCATCTTTGCATGAAATGTTAATAAATAATACATTCATACATTTTAAAGTTAATTATTTAAAAATAATCTGTAGTGAGGCGCTCTCCTTCCCATCTTAATTCTCCTGTGTCCATTTCTCCTCACATCTCACAGCAGAAAATTAATATTAATTCCTGTTGTGTCCTACAAAAATTGCATGCATTTACAAGAAAGCATGAAAATAAGTTCTTGATTATATTTCTTTAGATATAATTTATAAGCATGAAAAGGCACAGGTAAGTGTTGGACTTAAATATTTGTGTCAGATGTTAGCACTCAAGGAACCACTATTCCAAACAAGATGTAGAATGTCTCCTTCATTCATTCCAGAAAATCTTTCTGTGATCTTTGTCATTCTCCTCTGCAAATACTACCCTGGTTAGCAACCACTTTCTAATCTCTAACATCATAGACTAGTTTTGCTTTACCTTGCTGCTGCTGCTGCTAAGTCACTTCAGTCGTGTCCGACTCTGTGTGACCTCGTAGACGGAAGCCCACCAGGCTGCCCCTTCCCTGGGATTCTCCAGGCAAGAACACTGGAGTGGGTTGCCATTTCCTTCTCCTTAGGTTTCAAAATGGAATCACATGACATGTATTCTTTTTTATCTGACTTTTAATTCAGCATTAAGATTTTAATGTTCATGCGTGTTGCATTATCTGCAGCTGTTCCTTTTAATTCAGAGAAGGCAATGGGGTTCTTTTTAATTACCAAATAAAGTTCCATTGTGTGTATAGAATCCAAAGGTTTTATTTGTTTTGTCCACAAGTTTCCATTTCTCTTGGCTAACCACTGACGAGTAGGATCTCTGGATCCAAAGGTAGATGTAAACTAGCAACATATGAGAGAGTTCAAGTTCTTTCATCAGTTGACCAACGTTTGTTGTAGTGTGTTCATTGTGCCTTTTTATTTTTTGTATTTCTGATGCTTGGACATCTTGGGCCCTGACAACCCCAGAGAGTCTGAGCCTCCCAGAGTTTTCCCATTCCTACAGATAATTAATGACTCACCTGCAAAGCCACCTTTCATATGCAAATCAACAATTTAGAAATCAGTATTTCAATTGCTTCCTTTGTCAGGCTTTCACAGTTCTGATCCACTGGGCAACCTACTCACTTATGTGAAAGTGTCTGGTATCTAGGATGTTATATACACCTGGGGGCACTTGATAAACTACATTTTTGTTGCCTTTTGAGTTTTACTGAGGCAAATTTATGCCTGTTCTGTGGAGTGGTGAGAGTGTGCTCTGTCTGAACACGTGGTCACATGTCTTGGGCCATTTCCCAGATGACTAATGATGTGCATCTTCCCACGAACATAACGATCATTTGTATATTTCTTTTCTGAAGTGTCTGTCCCAATCTTTTTGGGGTGAGGGGCTGTGCTTAGCGACTTGCAGGATCTTAGTGCCCCAACCAGGGATCCAACCGGGGCCCTCTTCAGTAAGAGTCTTAACCACTGGACTACCAGGGAAATCCCCATTTAAATGGGATTAGGAAATTTCAAATTTCCCTCCCAGTGCATAATTTGCTTATTAATTTCATAATGGTATATTTTGATGAACAGTAATTTTTTATTTCTTAAGGTTTAATTTATCAGTTTTATGATTACAGCTTCTTTTGTGCTATTTAATAAATCATTGCTCATCCCAAATATGAAAAAAAAAAAAACACTCTTCTACGTTTTCTCCAAGGAGCTTTATAGTTATAACTGCTACATTTAGATCTATGATCCAACTCCAAATTAATTTTGTATGTGCAGTGAGCTTGATGTCCAAGTTCATTGTTTTCCATACACATATTCAGTTGCTCTAGCGTTATTTGTTTAAAACTTTCCTTTCTTGGTGAATTGTATATGTATCTTTGACAAAAATGAATTTACAATTTGTGTGAGTCTGCTTCTGCCTACTCTGTTTTGGGCCATCAGTCTGTCTTCACATCAATACCGTATTCTCTTGGTTAGTATAGCTTTTTAATGAGCCAATCATGTTTATGTAATGAAGCCTCCATAAAAACCCAGAAGGATAGATCTTTGGTACTTTTTGGAGAATTTACATATCCCAGAAACTCTAATCTTTAAACGATTAAAGAGCATTAATGGGTCCACATGCTCCTGCGCCAGGCTCCAAGCTCCTTTGTTCAGAACTTTACCCCATATGTCTCTTCATCTGGCTGTTGATGCATATCCTTTGATATCCTTTGTAACAAGTTGCTAATGGTGAGTAAATAGATTTCCCCAAGTTCTGTGTGCTGTTCTAATAAATTGAACCCGGGGAAGGGATTATGGGAATCTCTGATTTATAGCCAATCAGGCAGAAGCACAGATGACAACCTGGGCTTGCACCTGGCATCTCAAGTGGAGGTTGTCCTTGTGGAACTGAGCAGTTTACCTGTGGAATCAGATTCTGTTTCCAAGGAGACAGTTTCCAGATTTGAGCTGAATTCGTGGACACCTTCTTGCAGTCCAGGAATTGCTTATTAGTGTGCAAAAGCTTCCACACAAATGTGGGGAACCCCACTGTGACATCATAGGGAAAGCTTCCCAAAGCAAAGAATAGACGGTCAGTACCATTATTCCTTCCTATGTGCCTGAGGTACACTGGATCTGGAACAGATTACCTCCTCAATTAATAAATAGTATCCAAATAAAGAATAACCCTGGGATTATTTTAATCATTTATTTACACATATTCATTCCTGATACTGACAAGAACCTATTTCCCTCAAAATCTAATCATAGTACGTTGTCAAAAACATATGACTAAAGCTCAAAGCTCCCCAAGTGCTCTTGTCCTTGGATGAAATGATCCTCTAGTTTTGAAATGGAAAAGTTCATTTAAATTTTTAAAAATTGCATGAACTCAAACATTACAATCTTTTATATTCTGAAGGATGGTCAGTAATTGGGTTCTGAGTATAGGGAATTAATTGATCACTAACAAATAATTCACTAAAGAATTCTCACTAGAGAGTTAAAAAATTATGGAAATTATAAGGCTCTTCCATTTATATTTTAAAGAAATATAAAATTTGATTTAATAAGAAAGAACTCTTATTTATAGTGCTAACAAAAACAACACACCACTAATTTAACTTTAACATAAATGGCAGAATAAGCAAATACAGAAGACATAAAGACTGACAAAAGAGGTGATCTTTAAAACAATCACTCAGCTGGTTGTCTATCAATCCCAATCAGCCTAGAATCCCTTTCCTCCAAGTCTGTTTTCACACTGGAGGGTATAAGGAGAGACTGACTTTAAAAACTACTATCCGACTAGCAACTTCCTCTGAGAGAGGGGTGTCACACAGTAATCAAACTACACTCAGCTATGAATTTATAAAATTGGTTTCCAACGTGTGACAAAATTTGACTTCTGTCACCAATACTGTTGAGTGGTTACCACCTGGCATGAGTTGAAATGGCTTATATGAATAAACGCTCACTTTCCATTCTGTAAAGAGGAAGAAGATAAAGGAGTAAATAATCTATTTTTTCAGTACCAGGAAGATGGTTTACCAAACATCATCCCACTGGACTAAGACTGAAACATGACAATAATATTTAATTAGATCACTTGGAGAAGAAATTGGCAACCCACTCGAGTATTCTTGCTTGATAAATCCCATGGACGAGGAGCTTGGCAGGATACAGTCCCCTGGGGTCACAAAAGAGTGGGACACAACTTAGCAACTAAACAAAAACATAGTCTCTTGAAACTACTCCTACTCATATACTAGCCACTTACTTCTTTATATTCATAGTGGACACATCTTCCAGGTCTTATTAGTTTTATTATTTCTCAACATACAGTCTCCTCATAGCCAAATCCTCTCCAGAAAAGCCACTCAATAAGCAATTAGTGAAAATGTGTGTTTTATCAGATCATTATTATATCTTAAATTTTGAGGGTGATCTGCCAGAAATTTCAGGGAGAGAGTGAGTAAATTTATTTCCGTCCTAATTTCTTTGTTTTTTCACCAATTAGAGGGAAACCTAGTGGGATTTAAGACCTCAGACAAAAGGAGGTAGTGAAAGAACCAATACTACTGCAAATACTTCCTTCTTTAGGACAAAAACCTTCAGAAGGACTATAGAAAATGCCATTAATCTTTCACTTCTCTTTACATAAAATGTATCGGCTGACCAGCTTCCTCATGGCCATTTTTACTTCCTTGTTTCGCAGTGTGTAGATGATGGGATTAAGTAAAGGGAATATCACAGTATGGAACACAGATACCACTTTATCCAGGGGGAAAGAGTCAAATGGGCGAGCATAAATGTAGATGGATGGCCCAAACATTAGTACCACAATGGTGATGTGGGAGTAGCAGGTGGACACGGCCCGACTGGTACTCTCACCTGAACCCGAGTGCTTCTTGAGCATCACCAGGAGGAAGGCATAGGACATGAGAAGAGCAATGAAACACACCACAGAGATCAGACCACTGCTAAAGATCATCACTAACTCCTCTGGGAAGGTGTTGGCACAGGCAATCCGGACAACCTGTGTAATGTCACAGAAGTAACTGTCCAACTCATTAGGCCCACAGAAGGGAAGTCGAACAATGAGAGCCACCTGTATTGTAGAGTGAATGAAGCCCCCCATCCAGGAGAAAGCCACCAAGATACAGCAGAGACATCGATTCATGATGGTAGCATAGTGGAGGGGGCGGCAGATAGCAGCATAGCGGTCAAAGGCCATCACCGTGAGCAGGAACATCTCTGAGGCCCCAACAAAGTGCAAGAAGAAGAGCTGAGCAATGCATCCACCAAAGGAAATGACCTTCCTTTCCACAAAGAAGTCTACAAGCATCTTAGGGGCTGTGATGGAAGAGTACCAAATGTCAAGGAAGGCCAGATTAGCCAACAGAAAATACATGGGTGAAGTCAGATGTGGGTCAAGCCTGATGGTGCAAATAATAAGAATATTTACTGGAATAATGAACAAGTAGAAGGACAGAAATATAACAAATAGAACTAGTTGCACCTCCCGAGCCTGGGAGAGGCCAGTGAGAACAAATTCTGTCACCCTGGTGTAATTTGCAGTTTCCATTTCTTCACTTTTTTTTCATGATATAGCTATGAAAAATAAAGAAATTGTTATTACTCCAAAGAGCATTTAACCAGAGTTGCATCAATCAACACTTTAAAAATCATCAAATCTGGTCTGCCATTAAGAGATTTTACTAGCATAAGTTTGGTTGCCTGATTTCATATTGTATAAACCAAGATAAGGAAAGAATAAGTGATGAACTGAAAATTAGAAACATTGAAACTATATGAAACATGTCATATATCTGACACCAAAATCTCAAGTTCTTACTGTTATTTCTATTTTTTATGAAACTCAGAAATGCACTAATCCTTCCCCTAAACATCTACTTTAGTAAGCAATATGTGCAACTTCTTCCAAGTTTAGCCAAATTTTAGACTGGTAATAAAAGATGCAACCTGTTCTTTCTAGATTTTTGTGGTTGTTGTTGCTGTTAATGATGATGTGAAATCTGATCGATTTGAAACTTGGGCCTGTAGTCTAATATTGGGTGTGCTGATCTGATGATATTTTAGTTATAAACCATCAAAGAGATGCTAGGGTTTCAAGTTTAGTGAATGGATATCTTTTCCCTTTAACCAAAACTTAGAGAACTTAACCCTTGATTATATGTAAACAATCACAAAACACAACAATGCAGGGTCCTATATGAAAATTCTTTATGCGGATTACTCCACTGGCCATGCATTTTACCCCCTGTTTCAGGTAGGTAGGAGGAAGATGTAGTAATTAAGAAATGGATATGCTTGCCACCCAAGCCAACCCATTCTGTCATTTCAAGGTGGCAGTGGGAAAAAGATTATTGATAAAATTTTTCTTAAGGCCTAATGTTGAACCTATTTCTATTAGATCTAACAAAATCACCGAATAAAACTAAGACAATCATTTACTTTACCAAATATACTTCCTCTTTTTAGTAATGTAAAAACTGCGACACCAAAGTAACAGTTTCTTGTGAACAAAAGCCAATGCTGAAGAGTTGCTTCTATTCTACTGATATGCTGTTTTAAAGTATTGCCTTTCCTCCGGAAGTACATGTTTACAAAAGTTAGGGTTCTAGAAAACCAAATAGATACCACAGTGTCTGTGCACTAAAGCTTGTGTATAATATTGACCAAAGAAATTCAAAGTTTCCACCATGGAACCTACAGCCTCAACTCGTGCATAATTTTAACAAACACAGACTTCAAAATGTGTTATAAAAGCATTTTATTATGATCAAGGGATGGTTCATTACAAGTGAACACCTCTCCCCCCACATTCTCTCAAAAAACAGTGTTTGCAAGGAATTTGACACAAGAGGCAGAAAAACAAAAACACCAAGGAAGGTCAGTGGAATTATTTAGTATTTAGCAAAGGGGAAATATTCTGACATTCATGAATGGACCAGTATGGGTCCTCAGTGAGTTAATTAATCATGTTAAGTAAGACAGGAACATTTACAATTCAGTTTAGAAATATTTTAATCAAAAGAAAGATAGATGATGCTGCCAGTTTTCAATCCTCAACTTTCTTAAAAGAATGGTTATTCAGAATGACATATTTCCTAGGATAAAAAGTGTTACTGTACTTACTTGGAGAAGGTGCCCCATAGCCTCCATACTAAAAACAGAAAAAGTAAATAATTGCAAATTCACAGCATACTATTCATTTACACTCACTGATAAGTCAGCTATGAGTTTCCAACAATCAAAAGTGTCTCTATCAAACACATCCAGAACCTTATGATTACTTAGTTTACTTGGATATTTTGCTATTATGGTATGCCATTTTCAAACATGTGGAATGATTGTTTGCTGTTAATAAAATAACTGCCCTCTTGTTACTAAAAGTAAATGAATATTTCAATGCAGTAAATACTGTTACAAGACACTAAGTATTTTTAATTCTCAAGGGGACACTGATACGATAATTCTGATTATTGTCACACAGGTCACGCTTTCCTCTTTGTCATACTCTGAACCTATCCCATCAAAAAGAAGAGAAAATGGCACTAATCTAGAAAGAAAGAATCTGGGTGAATGTGCGTTGATGTACTGGGAAAGCAAGCATACTTCAGGTGTTATGAAATAGAAAGGATTATTTTACCATAAAATAGCGTTAAAGAGATTTATTTTTGTACCTCAATGTCTGATGTATGACATACAATTAGAAACTAATAATATACACCTCATGAAGATAACTTACCTGACTTATTCCTCGGGGAAAAAAATAGCAAAGCATTTCATCCTTCCTCCCTCCTTGGTGAATGCCTATCTCCTCTGCTAACAATCAGCACGTTACCAAACTCCTACTCTCCAAGCCAGCACTCAGCTCCTACTCATGAAACACAGACACACATGCAGCGCTCTATCGAGGACAGGCCAACATATATACACCCTACATGAACACGGCCACGGCCTGAATGTTATAGAACCCACAGCAATCCTGACCCTGGTCTGTATTTGTGATTTGTGCTGTGTGCTCAGTCAGTACTGTCGTGTCCGACTTTGTGACCCTGTGGACTGTAGCCTGCCAGGCTCCTCTGTCCATGGGATTCTCCAGGCAAGAATACTGGAGTGGGTTGCCGTGACCCCCTCCAGGGGATCGTCCCAGTTTCGGGATCAAACCCATGTCTCCTGGATCTCCTGCATTACAAATGGATTCTTTACCTGCAGAGCTACCAGGGAAGCCCACATTTGTGATTCAATGTGTATCAAAGCAAAACTTCACACATGACATTGAAAGCTCTGTCTCAAAATGTGTAGCTTCTCTGTCATTTCTCTAGTGTTCACTTGCTCACCCAACCAGTATTTAGGGAATATTGACAACTTGTTAACACATGAGAAGACCACAGTGAGCAAAGGAGACGTTCTGCCTCATTGAGCCGCCATTTCAGAAATACATACAGATGATAAATGAGTCAGCAAACAGTGAGTAAATAAAAGAAATATAAATAAGTGAAAATGAAATAAATATCACTATTGATAAAAGAAGTAACTAAAAAGGAAATTATGGTTAAATAAATGATGGTGGCGTGTGGCAATGTGTAGTGGTGGCTTTCTTTAGGAAAGATTCTCGGATTGGCATTTCAGTTAAATTTGAAATTCAGGAGAAAAGCATTTTAGGAATAGAGAACAACACATATAAAGAATGTGGCAAGGAAGAGTCTCTATGGACTCCAGAAGACCCGTGACTGATTGAAGTACAAACAGAATAAAGAGACTAGACAAAGACCAAGCCTTTGAGTCTTTGTTAAGGAATTGGATTTGAGCCGTTTCCGATACATTTTAGAGTAAAATCTCGAGAATGGCTGATTGCTTTGTGGGTAAATTGCAGTGGAATTACATGCAGGAAAAACGTTGTGGTTTAATCTTTAAGTTTAATCTTCAGTAGCTATTTAGAGAAAAGAATTGCCTGTTTAGAAAATTATTTAGGATTGGCAATTGGCAGGATTTAATGTTGAACTGTATGTTATTTCCACACCACCAAAGTCAGCTGGAATGTGAGCAACATAATAACAAAAATTTTTTTAAAATGTATCTTTATATCTTTTATGTCTGAAATGAGGTTCATCTAGCACATTTCAGGTTCTTAATAAAATTTGACTGCCAAAAATACTTAGATATGTTGTGTCATACTCTAAAAAATCTTGGGATTGTGCCAATAAAATCCAGAACAAGGAATTATGTTTGTGGGGAATTCTTGGAGGGAAATTCTTACGGTAATTCATGGAAATTGAGTCAGGACATTTCTTAAGAGTCGGACACGACTGAACGACTAAACTGAACTGAACTGCATGATTCCAAGCCAAGAAGTTCTTACTCAGAGCAGGGGTCAAGAGGGTTTTACTTCATTCTGCATTCACCCACCTATACCTCTTAAGCTTCTGGATGCAAGTCTGCTTGTTTTGTTTGTTTTTGGGGGGGGCTTTTATAAAAGATAAAAGTTTGATACATTAAGGTGTCCTACATGATGATTTGATATACATATACACAGTGAAATGATAGGGTAAACAAGTGAACACTTTGTAGAAATGACAGAGAAGTTATACATTTTGAGACAGAGCTTTCAATGTCATGTGTGAAGTTTTGCTTTGATACAGATTAAATCATTCCACTATGAAATGATAAGCTATTGAATACATAATCACTTCCACATAGTTATCATTTTTTCCTATTATGGGAGCACCTGAAATCTATCATGTTAGCAAATTTTCAGTATCCCAATAGAGCATTATTAACTGTAATCATCTTGTACATTGGATCTCTAGACTTATTTATTCATTCTGCATAACTGCAACTTTGTACATTTTGACCAGTATCTCCCTATTTCCCCCACCTCCCTACCTCTGATAACTGCCATACAATTTTTAAATGGATAAAGAGATTATGATTGTGTATATACATCTATACACACATATTATTCAGTGTTAAAAAAAAAAAGGAGATCCTACCATTTGCAAAAAAAAAAATTGATGAAACTGGAGGATGTTATGCTAAAGACTGTAAGTCAGACAAAGACAGAAAAAAATATTGCATAATCTTATCCGTAGAATCTTTAAAATGTCTGCTCCTCCTTTAACAGTATCTTGTGAATTTCCATTCTGTGTTTACTCTGCAGGGATGAAGTATCTGGAGGATGACTTTAGAGATACCTAGGGGTACAGAGGCCCTCCCTATAAATGGGTGAACTGTGAACTCTCCTCAAGGGAGTAAATGCTTTGGGGAAAAACAATAATCTGTGAAGAATTTCTTTGTTACTAACAATATAATGTTCATTCGTGTACCTAGCCAAGCTCTCTATAGCCAATTTAAGTAACTTAGGGAGGGTTTCACATAGATCTTGAAATGGCAAAAGATTAAATGACTCAAGTTACACTCATACTAGAGGCTTAAAAGAAATTAGCTATCATCTACAACCATTGTCCATTCTCTTTGCTTAGATGAGGATGTGAATGAAGAAAGTAGTATCTCTAAGAGTGAAAGTCACCTATGCTAGCCCATCTTGATAACCAAAACCCAAAAACTCACAACTGAAAGAAATGCTTTTAGATTGTACTTCAATAGCACTGAGTAGAAGGATCGTGATGTCACTGAGAAATGGGTGAAAATGGAAGAGAAGGAAAGGTTATACTGATGAGAAGGAAGGAAGCTGTGAAAGAAAGAGGAAGTTATTATCCTGTATTTCTTCTGCAGATGAAAACAGCCCATCTTTATGGCTTACATTGCCACCAGTGGAATGTTCATTTAAAGGAAACAAAACAATTTAAAAAAAACTATAAAATTTCAAGTTCTGATTAATTGAAAACCATTTTATAGAGAAAAAAGGGCACTTTAAAGCCTCTCAAACTTGCTAATTAGGGGAATATGGTACAGGTTGGGGAGCAGAACTTTCACTTCACTGAGCCATGGGCAAGAAGAGCAAAGAAAACACCAAAACGGAGACTAGGGGTTGGGGAGGGCATGAAGGTAAGTACAGCAGGAAGGTGCTAGATATTTAGAAACTTTAAAGATATGGATGTTTATTTTTAGAGGGTATTCCACCTGAGTAAGATCTGTGTTAGAGCACAACACTCAAAAAATACATTTTTTATAACAATGGAATGAGGAATAAAGTCATTATTTAAAGGCTTTTATCTTTATAACTCTTCTAATGCTTCTTACAAGCTCAATACTTTTTTAAAAATTCTCCAAATT
Organism: Moschus berezovskii; assembly: GCF_049115385.1. Taxonomy (NCBI): domain Eukaryota; kingdom Metazoa; phylum Chordata; class Mammalia; order Artiodactyla; family Moschidae; genus Moschus; species Moschus berezovskii. The sequence continues at coordinate 105,956,735 of NC_142468.1, read as the reverse complement.
CTTCACAAAGAATCACATTTTAGAAAGTGTAGGATTTTTTTTTTTTAAACTGGAGGAAAATTGCTCTACAATGTTGTGTTGGTTTTTGCCATAACCTAGAGCCTCTTATACAAAAGTGTAGGGTCTTAACTGACACACACTCCAGTTTGAAAAGCAGCTGTAAAGAGCACTGAGCAAGAATTGAGAGACTCGGCTTCTCATTAGATCTCAGCCACCAAAATCTGTGTGATGTTGGAAAGGTCATCGACCTCCCGCTGTGTCAGTTTCTTCCTAACAACATAATGGATTTTAACACTAGAATTTTAAGAAATCTTCTAGCTCTATAATCCTAAGATTCTCTGAAAATAAAAGCAGATTGAAAGTAAAGGTCCCAGAAAAGTTAATTAACAACTTTTTGAGGTTGGCACTTTGGAGGGACAGTAATGTAATCTTTCTGAATATATCCATATATAAAAGAAATTTGAATTAATTTCTCCTATTCCCTAGATATTAAGCTCAACTATCTTCTTCTATAAGATAGGGAAGAGGTAGTATACGAAAAATTTTCCCCATATAGATGGGTATGTGGAGACCAAGTTCCCTGAGTCTCATAATTAAACCAGTAGCAGAAAATACCAATATATACTTCTCTAGATTTCCTATATACTCTGTTGCCCACAGTAAGCTAAGGAAGAAGAAAGGCTTAGAATCAGAGAAGGGCTGATCCCAGGATGAGTGTTTTGAGGATTATTTGCTGCTTGAGCATTTCTCGTGTAATAGACTTAGATACGGAGCATCAGTGCCCTGGTTTGAAACACAGCTGACCACTTACTAGCTCCTGTAGCTCCTGTGATCATCAGTAACTCGCTTCACTCTGCCTGAAATGCCCAGTGCTGCAATGGAGATAATAATCATATCTTGCTCATAGGTATTATTGTAGGGATTAATGAGCCAATGCATACAAAACTCAGAAAAATGTCAGGCAAATAGCTCTCACTTTCTTAAATTATTATCATTATTGCTGTTGCTGTCATTGTTATATTTCCCCAGCAAAATAGCAAGTCCAGTAGAGAAACTATCATCCTAATATATGATTCCCAGAGTATTATCCTTAACATCAGTTTATACTTCTCTATTCCCAGCTACTATCCTTGGACTTGGAAGACTAAGATCAAGTTTAGGAACAAGTTTAGAGAGGAGGACAAGAACATCTGATTTCTACATGCTACCATCTCCTCCTGTTTTCCCCAGATTACAGTCCTATGTGATTGTTGATATATCACTACTATTAAATCTACCAGCTATTCTCAGAAGCCCTTCTTTCCAAAACACCTGGAAGTTTGCATGAATAATTTCTAACAAGCGCCATAGAAATTTGGGCTCCTGTAGCAGGACTCTGTTCACATCTCCAATAGCAATTTATCCATTGCATTGTAATTTTCAACTTGTGTTTTGGCCAGAGTAGAACAGACACTCTGATCCTCTTGAGGTCATGAAGCATGTCTCCTTTATACATCTCTCTAGTGCTTAGATTATTCCTAGCACACTAAGGTCTTTAATAAATGTTTATTGAATAAATAAATGAATGATTAAATCAATTTTAAGTGAATACATCAATGACTTATTAAGAAAAAATTGTCAAATACTTCCAAATCTAATTGTTTTATTAACTCATTTGATGTTTTTTTGATTCTGCTTCATGATTCCTGGCTTTGTTTCCTGGAGTCTTCTTTTAAGAATTCATCTCCAAGAATGTTCTCTGAGAGTAAGAATGGTTGATCCTGTAAGCAGGAGATGACTAAAGTATCTTCTCAGTCCCCTGCTGAGCCTTTAGTTATGAAGATCAAGCAAAAGGCATCGTTTGTCCAAGCCCATGCTTAAGATCTGGTCTATATGACCACCATGTTTTCCCTAAGACATTTCATTACTTGAGTCTTTCTGCTTCTTACCACTGTTCTCTGAGTATTTTACTTAATCATCCCCATCATTATATTCACCCCATGTCTCAAAAATATAGTGGTTTATGTAATTATTCCAGCACCATTTTCTACCTACCCATCAGAGGTGCCAGTCTTGGTGTAGTCAGGAACAATAGACGGGGGAGAAGGTGCCTCTTTCCCCATCCACAACAGAAAGCTTTGTCTTCTATATTTTGGTGTGTGTCAGTTCCTTCCCTGATGTAACAATGAGCTAACTACCACTGCAGGTTGTGACTAAGAAAACTGATTCTCTGGAGGCCAGGACCAGCCAGCTAGGAATCAAAACCCTGAGGGAATAATTTAAAAGTTGATGTGTATTTCACCCAAAAAGCATGGAAACACAATTTCTGAATTGCCCACCCAAGGAAAATGGCTAAGGATTAGAGGTGGAAAATGTTGTGATGTGTGATATGCCTTCTAGACTATGACATTCATTTCTAATTTCACTATCCTATAGAACTGTATCACTTAGAGATACTGGGTCATTAGGAAAACTGGGACCTGTCCAAACCGTTATTAATACTACATAATTTTCTTGAACAGTTTATCCATGTTTGCACTGAGGGCCTTAAATGATAATTCTATAACATTTCTAACTTTATTCAATGTCTTCGATATGTGTTTAGTATTAATCTATTCAATACTACTTGTCAGTCACTGTACTAGGCACCAGGTATACAATGATTAACAAGAGAGAAACTGCCCTCATTTCTCTAAATAAGTTGATTATGAATCCTTAAATACTTGTATCACTCACGCAGAAATGTTCTATGATAATTAACATTAGGTTCTATCTCAGTTTTATTCCATCAGCCTGATTGCTATCTCATCTTTCTCAGAATTTTTCCCCAAATTATCTTCATATTTTACTCTCAATAACCATACCTGATGCTTGTGTAGTGAGGATAACAGAATTTTGTTTTAATTAAAAAAAAAAAATACATTCTCACTGATCTGGGGATTCTTCCACAAACTGTTGAAGATTTAAACTGGAAATGAAAAGACACAGAGAGGGCTTAAAATATAATTTGTTCTGAATGGCCTCAAAGGACAAACAGAACAAACATGTATTTTTAGAGAGGTTAGACAGAGAAATTTTCAAAAACTTTGTTTTAAATAGTTGAAAAACACTTCACTTTCTTCCAAATTTTTACTAAAGGTACAGGAAGATACGAAATAATAAAAGTATCAGGTTACCTATAAATTCTGACAAAAATAAATGATCACAAAAATAGTAGAAAAAAAAAACATGCTTCTTTCCATCTTTTTTTTTTTTTAGAAGACTTCCTAACTCCATTTCATTGGGCAAGTTAATATCTCTTAGAACTTAATTTTCCTTATCTGAGAACTAGAGATGCTAAGAACATATAGAATTGTTATAAAGTAAAATTGAAAAGCCATATGTCACCAGTCCAGCAGAGTCTGGTGCATATTAGAGGCATAAATTGTAACCATGACAATGAAAAAACAAAAGAAATAATGAGAGTGTCAATAAGACTTAAGATAATATATTCCAAATTCAAGTGAGAATAAACATTGATTAACAAGGAAACACTACCAAATTGACTGTGTTAAAAATCTACCTAAATTTTAGCATGTGGCACGCCCTAGGACTGCTTCATGAAATAGAGACCAGTTGAAGAATTCATGGCAGTTGCCCTGGACCAGAGAACCTGAGTCATCATCCTCTTTCTCTTCCAAATGTTCTTTGAAGGAAAAACAATCACAGTAACATAATTCCAGTAACAAATTAGGAAAAGTTAGAGGTAGATCATATCTAGTCTGTACAGGTATGGTGCCATAAGTGTAAGCTGTGGGAGGAAGGATTGTGACTGTAAGGCAGGCTGGAGGACTCATCTTTCTTGTGTCAGATTTGCTTAGTAATGAGGTCAGCAGTTGAGATAAGAGAAAGACAGATCAATAACAAAGTAGGAGTACTCAAATTTAAATCATGCCAGTCCCTGGAAACTGGACTAGTTGCCAAAGTTGGTTCTTCAGGTATATTTTTGAGAAGAAGGTTATAGAGACATCCAAGCAGGATATAGAGTCTAAGTACTTAAGTCCTTGTTTGAGATTGAATTAGAATAAAATAAGTAGTATGAGATTAATAGAAAAGCAATTGGGAACAATGGAAAAGAAAAGTGTGAAAGTTTAAACAAAAGACAATACATGTAGAAAAATGCTCTAAACAATTTTTTTATTAAAATGAAAGCTTTAGGCTTGCATCATTATACAAATAATTTAATTCCCACTTTTACAAACAGTATCTTTTATGTTGTTGCTTTGCTAAATATTCATACAAAGTTTGACTGACAAACATGAGAGTAGATATCCATTTTTATTTCTAATTATATTTGCAGACTCTAAAATTTGCAATATTTTAACCAACTTTAGCATGAAAATTAATAAGCAAAATATATGCCTAATTTAAAAAGCACAAAGGACTTATATGACTAAGTGACAATTTCCGCTAGAATACATGAATAACTTGAATAAACAGAAAGAGATAACATAGTCTTGAATAGACAAAAGTAATACTGAAAAATGATAATTTTTCTTAATATATAAACAGTACAAAGCATATTGAACATATTTTGGGGATACTAAAAGAATTATTCCAAACTTCAAATCTGAAAAGAAATATACTAAAAAATCAAGATATTTTGTAATGCAAAAAATAAACTTTCATGTGGCATTGTCATCAAAGTAGAAAGAACTATTAAAGGAATAATACAGTAACCTATCTGAGAAATAATAAAATTCATTAGTCAGCACAACAGATTTTGGCCTCAAATTAACTAGGAGATGACAAATAATTTGATGAGTTGTGTTGAAGCAGCTCGCTGACCACTTTTGAAAAAGTGAAATTGGATCTTGTGCCTTATGGTCCATGCTCGGTCACTGTAGTCTTGTCCAGCTCTGTGACCCTGTGGATGGAAGCCCGCCAGGTTCTCTGTCCCTGGAACTCTCCAGGCGAGAGCAATGGAGCAGGCTGCCACGCCTTCCTCCAGGTGATCTTCCCCACCCAGGGAAGGAACCTGAGGCTTCTGCATTCTGGTTGAGTGGCTCTGGTTCTTTGCAAAAATAAATGTTATAAACCATTGTAAGCAAGTAAAGCCTAACAGGAACAGCCTTCTGGAAACATTTAAGTGACGTTAAATATAGCAGAGGAAAATATTTATATTTCTTGAGTATAGTTCATGGATATTTTTTCATCATTAACTGTCTTACCACATTATTGACTCCCATTTGATTTTCTATTATGCTTAGACCTACAGTTCCTTTCTCCCAAATGTTTTCCTTCATAATTATCTTGTCCTTTTCCCCTCAGTCTCTCTCTCTCTCTCTGATCTCACACTGCTCACCCCCACATCAGAAATTCTCTTTGATATGAAAACACTTTAAGTATTAAATGGATAAATTAATTTTTGAGGCTAAAGATACAAGCAAGGAGTTAGCATTTTAGATTTGATCTCTAAAATTCCTAAGTAAACCTTTTAATATAATACATACAGATCAACTTTAAAAGAATAACATTCTACTTAATCAAGTGAGAATGACTCAGTTTCTAGTTTCTAAATTAGGTTGGAAGTTTCAATGCAATTAAAAATTAAGTTAATTTTAGTGACAGAACCACATATACATTGACTCCCTGGGTCACCAACAACCTATGCTTGTAAATTTACATTGGAAGAGTTTGAGTCCTAGTCTTTGACCTGCATGAAGAAGTTCAGCTTCACTTGCCAGTAAGGAATACATCAAACTGCACAGAGAAATAAATTGTCCTATGTATTGGACAGAATACCATACAACCCAAAGTATTTTACATAGGAAAGTACTTTGTCCTATGTGGTAGCTCAGATGGTAAAGAATCTGCCTACAATGCAGGAGACCTGGATTCAATCCCTGGGTCAGGAAGATTCCCTGGAGAAGGGAAGAGCTACCCACTCCAGTATTCTTGCTTGGAGAATTCCATGGACAGAGGAGTCTGGTGGGCTACAGTCTATGGGATGAAAAGAATCAGACATGACCAAACGACTAGCATACTCGTTTTGTGCTAAAGAGATGAAAAAATTTTAAATTACTGAAACTTCTATCATCCTTAATACTTTTGCCTTGAAAAGTGAAAGTGAAGTCACTCAGTTGTGTCCAACTCTTTGTGACCCCATGGACCGTAGCCCGCCAGGTTTCTCTGTCCATGGAATTTTCCAGGCAAGAATACTGAAGTGGGTTGCCATGCCCTCTTCCAAGGGATCATCCTGACCCAGGGATCAAGCCCGAGTCTCCTGCATTGCAGGTGGATTCTTTACCACTGAGCAGAAGGGGCTGATAATTGAATTGCTTTATTCTGATCCTAGAACCCACAAAATACATGAACTCTTAAATAAATGATGAAAGACAGAATGATAAATAGAAAGATGACAATTGATAATGATAGTTTGATGATTACAGATGGACAGAGAGATGATAGATGATAAATAGATCAGAGAAAGATAAACTTCTCATGAAAAAACAATTGCATTTAAAAAACAATTGTTCTCTTATGGTGTAAAATCCTTTGATAGGAAGATATGCTCTGTGTCCTTAAATCTTCAAACACTGACACTATAACAGTAAAGCCAACCTGTACTCAGTTATCACCAGCTGGTAAGATCATAAGGATTGAAAAATATTTAGATAATAAGAGAAAACACTTATATTGTACTTACTATGTGCCAGTTATTGCTCACATTTAATTCTCATACAAGTCTTATGAGATAGGCTGTCATCTTTATTCCCACTTTAGAGATGAGGAAACTGAAGACCAAAGAGAGGAAATAACTTGCCCAAGGTCATGGAGCTTGTGACTGGCATTACTACTTGAACCTAGGAAATGGGAACTCAACTTTTTAAAATCAATATTCATGCTTCTGGGGTTGATGGCATCAAAGTCACCATATCTTCTTTCTCATTGGAAAGTCTTAAACCTTCTGCATAGTCAAAATACTGTATCACTTTTTTGCTAATCATGAAGGGTTTATTTACGTTTTAATTATACATAATATTTGGAGAGAAAGACTACTGTTGCCACTGGCAAGATCATCACAACATACACAGTTTCTGTCCAACTTTGCTCAAATTTAATTTACAATGAGAATGCAATAGCAAGTGATGTGGTACTGATCACTAGTCTAGATATCATTTTTATTTGCCATGAACTGACAATCAAATAGAGGAGGTCCACTCGAAAACTTACAATCACAGTTCTCTGAGATAAGGGTAAACAAGTCCAGGAGAGTCAGGAACACCTTTCCACACAAGGTCATCACTGAGTGGGATTTTGGAATGTGAATTAGAGCTAACCTGAAGATGACCCTGCAGGGTGTGGGCGCAGAAAAGTGGACAAGGCAGGAAGTGAATAGTGAATCGAATATATGATGCAAATATAGGATGTAAATCATCACAGCATCCTCTATGTCAACAAGCTTGATGTGATTCAGCACAGAATCCATGGATGGAAGTATCAGGAATTGAGAATGAAAAGGAAGAGTTTCTCATGTCATAAAATAGCCTGTGAGTTAAGTTGAAGTGTTGGAATTTATTTTGGATGACTTGATTATAAGTAAAGATTCCCAGGGTAGGAGGACAGCAGGAACAGGAGGTGGTAAAGACCACTTGGTAAAAGAGGTCTGAAACCGAGTTTTCCTAGATTCAAATTCTACCTCTACTACAATTCTTGCTAGCACTATGACTTTAGGAAAGTTACTTAACTCCCTTTGCCTGTTTTTTCAAATGCAAAAGGTGGATAAGATTAATATATACCTCATAAGTATTGTAAAGATTACATATGTGTTCCATATAAAGCACTTATGTACATAGCACAGTGTTAAGCGAATATATAATTAGCATTACCTGTGACTGGAGGAAGGGAAGCCTGTACAGCAGCCAACTTAGGACACTAACCTTCTCACCGTGTCCATCTCCTAATTCCCATTTATATTCATTTCCAAACTTGTCAAAATCTTAGAAAATACATCTACTTCTGCAACAAACCTTTCAAATACATTTTTAGCTGAAATAAGAACAATGTTTTTCCAGTAGTCATGTATGGATGAGACTTGACCATAAATAAGGCTGAGTGCTGAAGAAGATAAATGTTTTTGAACTGTGGTGCTGGAGAAGACTCTTGAGAGTGCCTTGGACAGCAAGGAGATCAAACTGGTCAATCCTAAAGGAAATCAATCCTGAATTTTCATTGGGAGGACTGATGCTGAACCCGAAACTCTAACACTTTGGCTATCTGATACAAATAGCCAAATCATTAGAAAAGGCCCTGATGCTGGGAAAGATTGAAGTCAGGAGGAGAAAACAACAGAGAATGAAATGGTTTGATGGCATCATCGACTCAATGGATGTGAGTTTGAACAAGCTCCGGGAGATGGTGAAGGACAGCGAGGCCTGATGTGCTGCAGTCCATGGGGTCGCAAAGAGCTGGACACTACTGAGCAACTGAACAAAAAAGAACAATGTAGTTTATGTCCCTGCAAGGCTTTCTTTAGGAGTCAAGCAAGGATACCCAAAGATACTTATACAGCTGTTTCATTTTTCCTAAATAGTGACTATCTCAGCTTTATTTTGAATCTACCTCAGTAGCCCATGAAATTAATCCAAGTCTAAGGCTCAAGAGCCTTTCTACTATCTTCATTAGGGGAAAGAGCACAGAAATTGCAAAACGGCTTGACTCATAGCTCGGCTTCTTACAGGCTGTGTGATTTAAGATTGTCCTCACTTCTATTAACTTCAGTCCTCCTCTGTGAGAGAACAATTCCACAAATGCTGAGGATCAAGTCAATTAACAGATATAGAAACAATGTGATCTGCAAATCTAAGTCAAGATCATTTTCATGATGGAATTTCAGGAGCATCAGTATGAGACTGGTGCAAAGTCTACCTTTTCAGGAGCACTAGTATCAGACTAGGTCGAATTTGGCCTCTCCACAAAGATGCCAAAGGTATATAGGTATAGGTATAGGTAGCAGCAGCATAGGTATAATGGAATCTATGCTGCTATAGAAACAGTGTTGCTACTATTCCACAGACCTACCTAAATCATTTCAAATAGAACAAATAGCAAGATTGCAACTCCCTAAAATTTTCTGAGAGAAAAGGCTGTCTTAGTTTCTCCTGTGAGCAATTTGCAAATGACAGAGACCAAACATTCTGGACCTTTTTCCTAACAGTAAGCTCCATCCCACAGCAAATTCTTTCTTTATACAATAGTGTCTAAACAAAAGTAGAGTTGAAACATCTGCAAATGAGTTAATGTAACACAGTGCAGACTATACACGCATTTCTGTATTTCACACAGCAGAAATATTTATTTGTCCTTTCACTTGGTAATTGCTCAATCTCAGATGGTAAAGAATTTGCCTGCAATGCAGGAGACCTGGGTTCAATTCCTGGGTCAGGAAGATCCCCTGGAAAAGGAAATGGCAACCCACTCCAGTATTCTTGATTGGAGAATACCATGGACAGAGGAGCCTGGCAGGCTACAGACCATGTGGTCACAAAAGTCGGACATGACTTAGCAACTAAACAGTCACTTTGTAATTATTTATTGAGCATTTCTGGTACTGTGTTGTGAACATAAAAAGATGAATAAAAACCTATTCTTGACATAAAACCATTCATTTTAGAGTAATACCTTTAAAAGACTTTCTCAAAGCCTTATAGATTAATGTAAAATCTCAAATCTAAATGTAAAGATGGGGAAGGACAGGGAAGCCTGGAATGTTGCAGTCCATGGGGTTGCAAAGAGTGAGACACGACTGTGTGACTGAACAACAATAAGTAAAAATAATCTGAGAGGTCGCTTGACTTGCTTTATGCCACTTCTTTAACCACTGGTGAAACAAACGAAATGCAGAGAGGAAAATGAATTATCGAGGTTCCACTGTTAGTGGTGAAACTAGGACTAAACTCCAACTGAATAATAGGATAGACGCTTTAAACTGCAATAAACTTCTTCCTTAATTAACAGCATTACTAGAACAAAAATTACAAAGTGGATGAAGAATTTAAGATTTCCCTTTATGCGTGAATATGATTTACATCAATAACATTACCTCTGTCTCTTTCACCAGTTGTTAACCTGGCATTCCAGGTAAAAACTTACTCTGGCTGTCTTCCTGAGTGTGATCTCACGACATGGATTTGGACAACCTGAGATCTTCTTGGATCAATAAAATTTTCTGAGATAAAAATGTGACATATATCCAGATATCCACACTAAAAAACTGAGATCTGTATAGTGATGCTTCTTTTATGTATGTGCCACATTTCACAGAAAGGACTACCCCACAGCCTAAGATAAAGTCCTGAGTTTGATAATCTGTTTGTTTTTCTTCTCTCTCTTTCTCCCTTTCTTTCTCAAAGACAGAACTTCATGAGTTTAAAACCATGCCATAGCTTCTGATCTTGGTCTGCAAGAACTTCTTTCTATATTCCTGTCTGCCAAAAGAAAGAAACCATCAGCAATCTTGATGCCTCATCACAACCCTGAGGGAATTGTGGGGCCAGTGATTCGGTAGCAGCTGGAAAGACAAAGTACAAGTGTAATAACCTCTAAACCGCTCTGTATAAAACTATATTGAAGGCTACATGATAAATAACTAGGTAATAAGTACACAGGCCATTTCCACAGTTTTACACAATTTACTCAAAATCGGGGCAAGAGAAGGGAGAAGGTGATTCTCAGTATCACTGTATTGGTCCCTTTCTCAGCTATAAATATTTGCTTAGAAGACTAATAGAATATTTTACTTCATTTTAAAATTTGCAGAAGTTCTGGAAGATAAGCAAAGTGTTTAACAGCACTATGAACACAGTCCTATTAGTACATGAACCAGCTTCTTAGGGATCTGGGTCAGGGAGGCTTGACTCGAGTTGAGGGTTACACCACTAAAATTGAGTATAAAATTTACTCAGTGAATTACAGTGTGAACTTTCAGGTCGAGGCTAAAGTTCCGTGTGTTTGAATGGTACCACCATACACCATGAAAGATATAATAACCCAAATAACGTGAAAATGCACCTTGGCTAGTGATTTTTCTGAGGCAAAAAGCACTTACGTTGCAGCATAAAAAAAGTGTCTTTTGTTGTTGTGTCAACAGTTGATTGTTCTGTGATAGGGCTAGAGTAACGATAAAGGGGTGTTTAGTTAATGTAGCAGTATTGGTTGATTAGTGTGACAACTGTACCATAGTAATGTAAGAAAATAATGATAGAGGAAATGAAGTGGAGTATACAGAAACTGTCTGCACTGTCTTTGCAACTATTCTGTAAATTTCAAACTGCTGTGAAATTTTAACAAAATACTTAGATTTTAAAAAGATGGTATAAAAGCCTTGAAAGTACTGAACACTGTTTAATATTCCAAATGTGATTATTTTTACCTAATTTTGAGTACACATATATCACCTAACATGAAATTTCCTAAATCAAAGCTAGTTGCAGTATGAATGAAGGAGTTATCAGGAGTTTTATTGTCATGTGGCAGGGGTCTAGGGTTAAAATCTCTAATTCCTCCTTATTTCCTTTGATTCTCTAGGGTCAAAAAATTGTAGAATCTTCTTTCAGCTTTTATTTCCCATTGAACAGAACAGTTAGCAATAATGTTAATATAACCAGTCAGTTTTTAGTAAGTTCTGACCACCTGTAGACACAATTTTTAGAACATTACAAGTCTTATTTTTTGTTATCATTTCAAGTTGTTTATTTGTTTAAGCTTCCTGAGAACCCTGTGGGACAGATACTATTATTTTCCTCATTGAACAACGAGATATAAAGAGGTTAAGTCACTTGTCCTCTGGTAAATGGTAGAGCTAGAACATGACGAAAATGTCCAACTCCGGCATCCACACTTCTCACATATCTACTCCCCCAGCCATCTGGGCTCACATATTGTCTTCAAATACTATTCACCTCCTCCTGGTGAATATTGAGAGCCTTTACAATTAGATATTTGGGTGACCTGTTGATGCCTGGGGGAACCCCCAAATAGCAAAATGACTACCACATTTCCAAGCACATAATAGACTTTCAGCAAAGAGCTGCTCAATCAATGAATGGATAATAAATTAATAATGAGTTCACAAAGGAATAATGAATGAATGAATATAAAAGGATCCAAAAATAGGATTTATTTATTAAAGGAACATCTGCCTGGAAATGTTTCCTCTAGATGAGGAGTAAACACTGTGATAGCACGCTGACTTCTTTTCCATAACACTGAATAATTTCTAGGGCTCTAAAAGGGAATAATTTGACCATAAGAAAGCTTCCGTTTCTCCCAAATAAATGACTCTGTAAAACTATATTGAAGATGACTTGGTAAATAGCTAATTAAAATTCAAATCATTCCTATATAGTTGTGCACAATTTGCTCAAAGTTGGCACAAGGTAAAGGGAAGGATGGTACTCAGAATTACTATTTTGGACCACTAATCCTACAACAACAAAGAAAACCTTGCTTTTCTTATTATTGGCTTCCTTACTTTATTTTTACTATTATTGACTCATTCACAAGGTGTTTAGAGCTAGGCCATAAATGTGCAGTCTTAGCTCCCACGTGTTCTGGAAATGTGAAGTCGAGAATCCTCCCATGACTTCACGGATCAGATTTGTCTTTGTCATCTCTCACTTATTTCAGTACCCAAAGGACTCCCAGAGCTTGAAAGAAGGGGCAGACCCAGCTTGAATATCTGTGGGACTTAAAGCAAGAGTACAAATAGAACCCATGTACCATGTCTAAAATCTATTGGTCATTTGTGAAATCTAACACAGGTACAAATGAACTTATCTACAAAATAGAAAAAGAGTTACAGAAAATAAATATCATTTCAAGGGAATAAAGGAGGGAATAGACTGGGAGAGCAGAGAAGGCAATGGCAACCCACTCCAGTACTCTTGCCTGGAGAATCCCAGGGACAGGGGAGCCTGGTGGGCTGCCGTCTATGGGGTCACGCAGAGTCGGACATGACTGACATGACTTAGCAGCAGAAGCAGACTGGGAGAGAGGGGAGATTTAATTGGGAGGTTAGGATTGACATATAAATACTACTATACAAATATATAACTAATAAGGACCTAATGTATAACACAGGGAACTCTATTCATCACTCTCTAATGACCTATGTGGGAAAAGAATAAAAAAGAAGAGTGTGTATATGTATATGTATAACTGATTCACTTTGTTGTACAGCAGAAACTGACACAGTGTTGTAAATCAAATATAATCGGGAGGATAAGGGGAGGAGGGAGGTGGGAGGGGGGTTTGGGAGGGGGAACTCATGTACACCCGGGGTGGATTCATGTCAATGTCTGGCAAAACCAACCAATATAATATTGTAAAATAATTAGCCTCCAATAAAAATTAAAAAAAAATATCCAACAAATTTTAAAAAAAAACTATGAATCAAGGTAACAAAATTTAAATGAGTTTTAGTTTTATCATAGAAAATAATGTTCTCATACTCGTAACTAACTACTGGAAGGCCAGGTTCAAATTTAAAACCCATCAGACATGGCAGTATGGATATAGCAAGTTTTGGTTCTCAGTCCCCAGCCCACATTTTCTGGTTCCAAATCCCAATACAAGAGATCTCTCATGTATGAATGTTGATTCTGCAGCTCAGATGTCCAGGCTCTAGTCACACACTTTGCACTCACTGCCCTTCAGTCCGAAGGTGCACACAGAAACAGTGCTATGATTCAGCCTCAGGGAGGTAGACCTGTTTCAGCTCAGGCAAGCCAGCCATGGAAGTGGGCTTAGGGCATGTGAACTGTGAACTCTGTGTATGCATGCTTGCTAAGTCACTTCAGTTTTGTCTGACTCTTTGTGATCCTATGCAATGTAGCCCACCAGGTTCCTCTGTCCATGGGATTCTCCAGGCAAGAATACTGGAGGGGTTGCCGTTTCCTTCCCCAGGGGATTTCCCGACCCAGGGATCAGACCTGTTATCTTTTATGTCTCCTACTTTGGGAGGTGGGTTCTTACCACTAGCGTCACCTGAGAAGCCCTGTGAATTCTGTAGATAATATCAACCATGCATAGTCTGAAAAACAGAAATTTTATAAGGCTATTAATAAAACATTTTGGTGGTGCTAATGATAAAGAACCTATCTGCCAATAAGGAGACATACAGGACGTGGGTGGGTTCAATCCCTGGGTCAGAAAGATCCTCTGGGAAAGGTCATGGCGACCCAGCCCAGTGTTCCTGCTGGAGAGTCTCATGGACAAAGACTGGCCGGCTGCAGTCCACAGGGTCGCGAAGAGCCGGACACACTGAAGCAACCAGCGCTCAGCAGAGAGCTGATAACGCAAAGGCAGTATCCTGCTTTTCTGAATATCATACGTCCAGTTCCAGATATCAACAGGACTTTTAAAATGTGGTCAGAACACAGGAAATCTCATGTTGGGTCATGTATGTCTGTGTGTACACATACACAATACATAAGACAACAGAAACTTTCTGATTGCCAAATTATCCCGTCTCAGAGCCCTAGAAACTATGACGCGTTATGGATAAGAAGTCAGCATGCCTTCACAGTGTTCACTCCTCATCTAGTAGAAACATTTCCAGGCAGGTGTTCCTTTCGTAAATAAATCCTATTTTTGGATCCTTTTATATTCATTCATTCATTATTCCTTTGTGAATTCACTAGTAATTTATTATCCATTCATTGATTGAGCAGCTCTTTGCTGAAAGCCTATTATGTGCTTGGAAATGTGGTAGTCATTTTGCCATTTGGGGGTTCCCCCAGGCATCAACAGGTCACCCAAATATCTAATTGTAAGGCTCTCACTATCCACTGGGGAAGGTGAATAGTATTTGAAGACAGTATGTGAGCGCAGATGCCTGGGGGAGTAGAACAGAGAGTGAGAAGTGTGGACGTTGGAGTTTGACATCCTCATCATGGTCCAGCTCCACTATTTACCAGAGGACAAGAGACTTAACCTCTCAATTATCTCTTTGTTCAATGAGGACAATAAAATAATAGTACCTTCCCCACAGAGTTCTCAGGAAAGTTAAACAAAATAACGCTTGTGATTTCCTAAGGCCTTCAACTTTCCTATGAAAGAGAGACATCAGCAAGAGGGGCTCTGGCAGTTATCTGATACAATAAGAAAGCCTGGAGCTTCATGTTCCCCCAATGTTCCTGCAATGTGCCTGGCTGACTGTCAGCACCACTTAGTCCCTCCTGTCAACTCATACACTACTCTGACTGGCAGTTTCCTCATGTCAGCCCTTCTGGATGTCTATGGTAGACAATAGTTCTCTGTGGAAATATCAGGGAGTGAAGGGAAAGAGGAGGGCGTAATCTGTACCAGGATGCCATGCACCCTCATTCATCCTGTTAAGAAATCACCGAAGTGGTAACTTTGTTCCTGGTCTTTGAGAATTCCTTCTGTAACCACACACACACACACACACACACACACACACACATATAAACAGTTTCTTAAACATAAAGTCAGTAACTCCCAGCATAAAAATGAAAATCCAGTCTTTATTCCAATGTAAAGAAAACTCTTATATGATGAGGAGTGTTGCAAATTATCTAAAAAATCATGGTATTAGGTAGAATTTCAGACATTTTTTTCCTGAAGTATGCTTTTTAACTAAGTAATCAGAAAAGCCTCCCTATAGCAATTGGGAAATAAAGAAAACAAATATAAAAATATTCTTCAAAGTCCATCATTCTATTATTATTTAGTAAATAGAATAAATTCCTTCCATAGGCATAAAAAGTTGCAAAGAGCCTTATGTCATAGGTTTGTTATAGTTGTTTAATCGCTGTCATGTCTGACCCTTTGCGACCCTGTAGCCTTCCAGGATCCTCTATCTATGCGATTTCCGAGGCAAAATACTGGAGTGTGTTCCCATTTCCTTCTTCAGGGGATCTTCCTGACCCAGGGATCGAACCCACATCTCCTGCTTGGCAGGCAGATTTTGACCACTGAGTCACCTCAGTTCAGTTCAGTTCAGTTCAGTCGCTCAGTCGTGTCCGACTCTCCGCGACCCCATGAACCACAGCACGCCAGGCCTCCCTGTCCATCACCAACTCCCGGAGTACACTCAAACTCATGTCCACAGAGTCGGTGATGCCATCCAGCCATCTCATTCTCCGTCGTCCCCTTCTCCTCCCGCCCCCAACCTTTCCCAGCATCAGAGTCTTTTCCAGTGAGTCAACTCGTCGCATGAGTTGGCCAAAGTATTGCAGCTTCAAGATAATCTTAAATATAAATGTTCTGGTGAATATTTTTTTAAGGATCTGCTAGGTCTCACGATCCTATGCAGGTATAATTGAAATAAAGCAGTTAGTTCATCTGATTGTATTAATGCTCTTCCTGGGGAGAAAAAATATTAATTTAGACTTAATAAAGTTTCTAGCTTTCTTGGTTAATTATACTTTTTCTACATGATCTTGGGCAAGATATTATTTAACAAAATTGAGTTGGTAAAAACAAAGTTGAATAATATTACTTACTTTTCAAAGCACTTCTGGGCAGAGCAATATTTCCTCAATGGTAGGAACCAGGTAGGTGGGTGCTTTAAACCATAGTTCATTTCTTTCTCTTTTTCCTTTAGAGTTCAGAGCTCTTAAACATTGTGAACAGTTAAAGAACAATCTTATCAATTCTCTCCCAATAATTCAGCTAAAAGAAAAACTCTAGGTGAAATGGAATGCCTCTTCTAAAGAATTCTCTATAGCAGAATGCTGAGAGCTTCCCTCACTCCAGCACCCTTAGACTTTCTTTCCTTTACACATAAATTTCATTAAGAGCTTATGTTCAATCAAACGAGTTTTTCAACTGCATTTCTAAAAATTGGCACAATGCACAACGTAGCTCCTGGGTGAACACTAATACGCAGGCTAGTTTGTGATGTTTTCAAGATTTGTTGTGGACAAGACAAAAGGGATTCACATTGCCTTGGACTCTGATGAGACCTCAGAAGGAACTTCTGGACACCAGGAAATGTTATACCCTAGAGGAGTAGGACACAAAAGGAGCTGTACAATCTCCTTTCATTTGAAAAGAGCTTAAAAGGGAAATGAATAAAGGAAGACCACTTATAGGCAAAAGGTTAGAATAGTTGATCTTTCAACGTGTCCCTTTGACCCTAGTACTCAATTCCTATTATCATTTGTGGGCCAGTAAACACTACTGAGAGTCAGACATTACTGAGCAACTTCACTTTCACTTTTCATTTTCATGCATTGGAGAAGGAAATGGCAACCCACTCCAGTATTCTTGCCTGGAGAATCCCAGGGACGGGGGAGCCTGGTGGACTGCCATCTATGGGGTTGCACAGAGTCGGACAAGACTGAAGCAACTTAGTAGCAGCAGCAGCAACAAATACTACTGAGGTCCTTGCTTAATAGTTAACAGCTGATAAAGTCACCTATGCCTCCCAACTATAATCAAGAACAATGCATTATAATTTTTATACTACCTTCTCTTTTATACCAAAGTCATCAAATTTGTTCTCATGCATGTACTCAGGTACAGGATGAGTTAAGAGTGTGTTAAGAAAGAATATATTTTCTAAATCACCTCTTCCTGTTCATTCTTTGACATGTCATGACATGACATGTTTTTTTCTCAGCTTCTTCATGGCTGTCTTCATATCAGTGTTTCTGAGAGTATAAATGAGGGGATTCAACATAGGTGTGACCACTGTGTAGAAGACAGAGAAAACCTTGTCCACAGAGAAGCTGCAGAAAGGTCTCAGGTAGATGAATACACATGGCACAAAGATCAGACTGACCACTGTAAGGGGGAGGCACAGGTAGAGAGTGCCCTGCTCTGACCCTGGTGGAAGCGAGTTCTCAGGGTGACCAGGATGACAGCATAAGAGAAGAGCAAGACCAAGAAACAGACAAGAGACAACAGACCACTGTTCGAGACCATCAGCACCTCTACTACAGACGTGTCTGTGCAGGCTAGCTTGATGACCTGTGGGACATCACAGTAGAAGTTGTCCAGTTTATTGGGCCCACAGAAGGGCAGCTGAATGACCAGTGTGACCTGTGTGATAGAGTGGACAAAACCCCCACACCAACAGGCAAAAACCATCTGAAAGCAGAGCTGGCGGTTCATGACTGTCAGGTAGTGCAAAGGATTACATATGGCAACATACCTATCGTAGGCCATGGCTGTCAGCAGAAACATCTCACTGGCTCCCAGAAAGTGCAGGAAGTAGATCTGGGCCAGGCATCCTGAAAAAGAGATGATCTTGTCCTCCTGTAGAAAATCTCCTAACATCTTGGGCACAGTAACACAGCTCAGGCATAGGTCAATGAAGGACAGGTGGCCCAAAAAATAGTACATAGGAGATTGGAGCAGGTGAGTATCAACTCTCACTGTTACCACTATCAAGAGGTTTCCCAGGACAATGGCCATGTAAAACAACAGAAATATTAAGAAGAGAAATAGCTGCAGCTCCAAGGATGATGATAGACCCAGAAGAACAAATTCTGTCACCTTAGAATCATTTTCTTTTTTCATCAGGTCAAGAATACCAGGTGACCTAAGAAAGATGAACTAAATTAGAACAAGAGAGATTTAAGCTAGACAAAAGGAAAAAAAAAAAATGAGGTAGCTGGAATAATTCAAGAAATGGGAATTAGGATCTAGATGGGTTACGTTAGAATTAAGTAGGCTCAGGACAGAATTGGCACGAATCCAGCTGTTGCTGTATTGTCGCTAAGTAGTGTCCAACTCTTTTGTGACCCCATGGACTGTAGCCAGCCAGCTTCCTTTGTCCATGGGATTTCCCAGTTGACGAACCCACTGCAGTGGGTTAGCATTTCCTTCTTCAGGGGATCTTCCCACCCTGGGGATTGAACCTGCATCTCCTACATTGTCAGATGGATTCTTTACTGTTGAGCTTCCAGGGAAGCCCCCATGAATCCAGTGCCTTCTGTTATGTAAATTTGATCCTATCTTATCCAAATCCTGTAGTCACCTTCCAAAATACTACTATCCCTAGAATTCCCTGATGCTGTGGGAATTTCACGGTTCTATGAATGCTTCTAAGTGTATAAACAGAGAACAAGTCTCAAATGGTTTCTTAAATTTAAGATTGATAAAAGTCAGTGTATAGAGAAAAAGAGTATGAACAACAGGAGGTATAAAAAGGTTTTCAGAGTCAGAAAGAGGTGTAAGGGAGGAGACTGGAGATCTGAGAAACTTACATCATTGCATATCAGGATCTATGCAGTTTCAAAGAAAAAACATTTTACCCTGCTCTTCATTCCACCAGCCCCTTCTTCATAGTCTCAGGCGAGCAAAATGAGAAATCCTCAGATGACCATCAAAGTTGCCCTGTCTGTGCCCTAATGGTGTTCTTATGAGTCAAGCCCTAACTGAGGGCTGGCTGTAAGGACTGGAGAGATCTCCTCTCCCTTGGGCTTTGTCTGTATCTGAAGCTTTTATGGTCCTTATGCCACCATTCAGTAATGAGCCCTGGGATTCCCTGGGCTGCTGTTGTTTGAGTTGCCTGTATGTCAGTTCTTGCTGGAAAGCTGACCAGGACTCTGAAGGTTCTGAAACAGTCAGACCTTATTGTACAACACAGCCGTCCCATTTACCTACTTCGTGTTGATTAATTTGACACTACGTGTACTACCAGTTTTCCATATGTCAGTCTGTTATCTGAGTAAAACAATTCTCAGTGGTTTCCCAACCATGCTTCCTAGAGTGGGTTAGCTGAATGATAAGTGCCATGTTACCATAGGAAGCTGTACAAGCAGGAGCACTTCCTTCAGGGTGTTACAGAGCCTTAATACAACACAAGTCTCTTGATGATACTTCAAGCATCTTCTCCAACTGGTGCCTATATATGGATCTTATCCAGAAAACAAAGATCCTATCTTTAGTAACTGACTGTGTTGCTGTCAAAGTAAAATTTTTTATGTTATAAAACATAATTCTGATATGGCTGATTCATGTTGAGGTTTGACAGAAAACAACAAAATTCTGTAAAGCAATTATCCTTCAATAAAAAAGAAATAAAAAAACATAATTCTGAAATTGATGATGAACACATGTCAAAATTGTATTTAATTCTTTTATGAGGGATGGTAGGATGACAAAGCCAATTCAAAAAACAATATAAACAATGACTGTGTATAATTACAGTATAAAAAAGAACTGAAGTAAAATTTCTAAGGTATATCAGTTCAGTTCAGTTGCTCAGTCGTGTCCGACTCTTTGCGATCCCATGAATCACAGCACGCCAGGCCTCCCTGTCCATCACCAACCCCCGGAGTTCACTCAAACTCATGTCCATCGAGTCAGTGATGCCATCCAGCCATCTCATTCTCTGTCGTCCCCGTCTCCTCCCACCCCCAATCCCTCCCAGCATCAGACTCTTTTCTAGTGAGTCTAAACCAGTTAATGCCCTAAAGGAAAACATAACCTTAACATTTGGGACTTTCCCCCCACACTAACAAGAAAATTAACACAGTTTAGCAGTTTTCTAATATATCTGACTATATAATTGTACACATCTGAAATCCCATAAATAGCAAATACTAGGTTAAAATTACATCCTTCTAGAGTTAGACGAGACTTAAGTAGGCTTGTTAAATAATATTTTAACATGACATTAAAAGGTCACACTTATACTTAGATTTCACTTTAGGATAAGAATAAGAAATAAAGCATACCAACAGGATAATATCAGACATGTCTCTTTTGCAGAAGTTCTCATGGCAGACAGGTTTTTAGATTTTTTTTTTTTCCCTCCCACTGAAAAGTGACAGTTCAAGGGAAAAGATGAGATACACGCAGGTGAGAGTAGGACCCACACCAAGTTAGATTACTCAGGCATTGTAAAGGTCAATACTGCCCATCCAACTGCATCAGCAGAGCTTCCAGGGTCCCTGAAAGACACATACCCAGTCATTAGAGTCAGTGCTCTCCAGAACGCCCAGATCTTTGGCTTCTCATCGGCCTCATCTATGGCTTCTTAATAGGCCATTCATTATCTTCTTACTCGAGATAAAAATTTCCAAATCAGTTTTATCCTGAGAATTACTTCCCATTAACATAGTTGACATTCCACCATTTTTTAGGTTTTCAATGAACAGAGATAGAAAATTAACCCAAAATAATATTTATTTAGAAAAATTATTGTAGTTACTTTGAACTAAAGTGAATAATTTACTTTCCTTCAAACTTCTAAATCTTTCTGTTTCATCTCAAGTTTTATGTTTTATCATTTTTATTTTATATATTTCCAGCATAAGGAAATCAGTCCCAGGTGTTCATTGGAAGGACTGATGCTGAAGCTGAAACTCCAATACTTTGGCCACCTGATGCAAAGAGCTGACTCATTGGAAAAGATCGTGATGCTGGGAAAGAGTGAGGGCAGGAGGAGAAAGGGACAACAGAGGATGAGATGGTTGGATGGCATATCGACTCGATGGACATGGGTTTGGGTGGACTCCAGGAGTTGGTGATGGACAGAGAGGCCTGGCGTGCTGCGGTTCATGGGGTTGCAAAGAGTTGGACACGACTGAGCAACTGAACTGAACTGAATTAGCCATTTATGTTTTCAAACAAATTACTCTTCTTTGCTCTTAATAAGTAAAAACATATCTATTATCTTGCACATACATTCGTATTTCCTTGCCACCTATGTATCTAGTAGAGTCTCAACCAGCTATATTACTTACACTTGTCAACAAAACAATACTTGAGGATTTTTGTCATACACAAACATCTCAGCAGATTAGGAATAAGCACACATTTCATGAATTCCTATAGTCACAAAAATTCCTTTTTGTTTCTTAAAGAGGTGAAAATAAAAATGTGTCATAACATGGTTTCAGAGTAGCTAAACACCCTATCAAACTGTTATCAAATAGCCATTCTATAATATATATAATGCATAAAGATAGAAAAATCAGAACTGAGCATGATTCTTACTCCAATTCTAGGGAACTGTATACAGGGAAGTTTGTTCTGGTAATAAGTAGATGGGAAGAAAAAAAAGCCCTTGAGAAGCTGGGGTTACAGAGAGGCCCTCACGAATGTGGCAGCCTTAGTTTACATATCAGGAATCTCAGACTTTGCTTTCATTTAAGGATATCCTTAACAAACAGTGTCCTCTGGTGCCTGACAGCCACAAGCCCAAACTCTGGGTGAGGAAGGGATTTTCCTCCTCTGTCTCACAGGATCCACACTAACATCTTTTTCAAGGACAATGAGCAGACAAAGCCAAAGATAACTGTATTACTTAAAAAAATTTTTTTTAGTTGTAATACTTTTGTACTGCTACAGTAATGCAACAAACTACCACCAACTCAGTGGCTTAAACAAATAAATTTATTATCTTTACAATTCTATAGGTCAGAAGTCTAACAATGTCTTGCTGTGCTAAAAATCAGTGTGGGCAGGGCTATAGTCCTTTCTGGAGGCTTTGGCAAGAATCTTCAAAGCCTGCAACACTAAATCAAGCCTTGTCTCACACCTACCATCTTTCTGGTTCCTGAAACCAGGAAAGGTTCAATGCTTTTAAGGACACAAGGATACACCTTGAATGGGGCCACCTAGAAACTGAAAGTTTTCCCAGCTGAAACTCCTTATCTTAGTACATCAAAGTCCATTTCACCAGGTGAAGTAGCAGATTCACAGGTTTGGTAGTCTGAGGATTAGGCCTCTGATATCTTTGGCGCTGTTATTTTTCTTACCACAATATACAGTATAACAAAGTGTCACAAACTACAGCCAACAAAAAACTCAGACAGCAGAGACAGACTCCCAGACTTCAGACACTAGGGCTTATCACACGTGGTTTATAAAAGAACTCTCAGATATAGATGGTTTAAAAATTATGTCTAAAGAAGTAAAACACAAAGTTTGGATATTTATTAGAGTTAGGAAGGGTACACCTCACATGTTTTTCCACACTGCTTTTATTTAACGTGTCTTTGTTTAACACCGATCCTCCATGGATGTTGCTCCAGCTGATGCGGTTCTGATTTGGCAGTTTCCCTCACAGGATATTCAAGATATAATTCCACATCCGGTTTCCACTGTAGATATTGAGAAATCAACTCTCTGCATAAGTCCTACTTCTGGAGACATAATCAATCAATTTTTTCCTCTTGTTCCTTTTCAAGTAATATTTTTGTCTTTAGTTTTCTGTTGCTTACATATAACTCATATAAGCATGAGTTATATTCTTATTTATACTATTTGTAATGTGTTAGGCTTGCTCTTTGAGACTGTAAATTTTTGTGCTTGACCAAATCTATAAAAATTTTCAAACATTTTGTCTTTAAATATTTGCTTCTGTCTGCTTCTCTCATCTTTCTCAGTTGTCAAACTAATATTGGACTTCCACTTTAACTTCTCTTTCATTTTTCCCTTTTTTATCTATTCAGAATGCATTACTTATTCTTCTGATGTAGTCTCAAGTTAATATATTTTTTTATCTGCTCTCCAATCTGCTGTTAAACTAGACCATTAAATTTCTTCTTTTAAATTTCTGGATGGTCATTAACTTTTCTCCAAAGAATATTTCCACATCCATTAATCAACATGTTGATTAACATGTTGATTAACATCTACCTGAAGCTAGTGGGTAAAGATGTTAAATGACAGAGAAGTTTAAATCAATTGCCATGATAGAATGCAAGAAGGTCTCTGTCCCCTTACAAGGAAAAGTTATTAGGAAAGCAGATGTCTAGCCTTTTAAAAAGTATGTTGACATTCTTTTTTGGCTTGTTTATTTAGCAGCTTGGCTTGAGGGATCTTAGTTCCCTGACCAGGAATTGAACACATGCTCTCAGCAGTGAAAGCGGAGAGAGCTAACCCCTGGGCTTCAGGGAATTTCCCTTTGTTAACTTTCTTATCTTTTTCTGCCTTTTTAGGACTGAAAGAGGTGGAAGTTTAAAAAAAAAAAATGCTGAGCCTTAGCTTTTATGGAGAAGAGAAAACGATGTCTGTGTGTGCTCAGTGGCTCAGTCGTTTCCACCCCATGAACTGTAACCCTCCAGGCTCCTCCATCCATGGGATTTCTCAGGCAAGAATACTGGAGTGGGTTGCCATTTCCTGCTGCAAGTGATCTTCCTGACCCAGGGATCAAACCCACATCTCCTGCACTGGCAGGTGAATTCTTTACCATTGAGCCTTAGCTTTTAGGGAGAAGAGAAAAAGATGCCTTCTGGTTGCTAAACCCAATGCTAGGGAGCAGTGGCTTCCCCCAGCAGCAAGAAGAGGGACTGTGTCAGCTAAAATGACTCTAAATATCATAGAAAACAAATCTACATGTCAAGTGTTTCTGTCCACTAAACAGAAGATACGTCCAATGAATTCCCAATTTGTGAAATAGAATAGATATCTTTGCACACTTGATACTAATAAAAATATTTGCGTCACAGTGGAAAACCTCCCACCACAATGCACATGAAGTTTGAAACACTGGTCTTATTTCATCACAACGCAGAAAGAGTTTTATTGGGGACAGGGTAAAAACCAAGAGTTGGCAACCTATGGCGTGCCTAGCACAGAAGGAATTAAGATGGAACCGACCCGACAAAACCGTTCAGGAGGGAAAGTGCGTCTTGGTCACGTTCACGCCGCCTTGGGTCCTCCATTCCTAGTCATACACATGCTGTAGTTCTGCCACCTCAGACTGGCTCTGGACGCTCACGGCTCCCCACCTTGCACTATAATGACCTATAAACACTTTAAACTTCTAATATTTTTGCTCAACCTTTCACTACCACATAGAAATAGACACTAATAGACTGATTATATCGATCTGTGTTACTATAGCTGACTCCAGAGATCCTCTAACAGGTCATTCAAGGACTGTCCTGGTGGTCCAGTGGTTAGGACTTCACATTCTCACTGCAAAGGGCTTGGGTACAGTCTCTGGTTGAGGAACTAAAACCACACACGGTGCACAGCATGACCAAAGTTACTTTTTTAAATTAAGGTATAAAAGAATGGTCATTCACAATTGATTTTTCTGTTTTCTTCTGTCTTTTTCCATGACTGTATGTACTGCCTCATCTTGATTTACAAGCAAAACTACAAAAATAAGTGTTTTGTGGTTTATCCAGGAATAATACAGAAAATAGTCCCATTATATTTTTTGGTGAAAAATTTAATTTTGTAAAGTTTATTTCAACCTAAATGAAATGTGATTTTTGTTTAAAGAAATAAATGGTCATTCAGATAGTGACTCTGAAAATATATGTAGGTAACACCTCAGGGAAGATATTTTTGGGATAGCATTATTGGGCCTATTATATTGATCAAAAAAGATAATTATTTTTTGTACACAAAAAAGTTAGAATAATGTTGGGAATAATTTCAAGAATCGTAACAGAAACCTCATCATACTATGATGTGTGCTAAGTTGCTTCAGTCGTGTTCAACTCTGCGAATCCATGGACTATAGCCTGCCAGGCTTCTCTGTCCATGGGATTCTCCAGCAAGAATGCTGGAACGGGTTGCCATGCCCTCCTCCAGGGGATCTTCCTGACCCAGGGATCAAACCCATGTCTCTTAAATCTCCTTCATTGGCAGGCGGGTTCTTTGCCACTAGCTCCACCTGGGAAGGCCTCATACTATGATAGTACAGAGCTAATACAGTTAGACTAATGATTCTGAAGGAAACAAAATAAACCATAATGGCACCACTAGAAAGATCTCATATTCCTTAAGTTTTTTCCTTTTTTTCCTCATAAGAAAAACATTTTCAATTTTCTACATTTCTCTGGTGATCAATTATGTGGCGGTCACCTTTCCCTTGAGGAACCATGGTCTTACAGAATAAAAAGATATTTCATAATTAACTTTGAGTTCAGAAGACACAACCATATGCTCAGTTCACACAACTACTTATTTTTCCTAGTTGCTCTCTAAAAGGTATTTAATCACAGATGGCAAAGGCAGATATTGGCCTGAGAGACTAGCCTTCCCAAAGGACAACTTTTCAAAATATACAAAGAACCAAATCTTTGGAAATACTGATCAAAAATAGAGAATAAGATGCTCTCCAGAACTCCATTTTTTAAATTTGTTTTTAATTAGAGAACTGTTGCTTTACAATGTTGTGTTGGTTCAGAACTCCATTTTTTTAGATTAAAAACTTTACGTAGATGGTACTTGAATCCTTTCTTCCAAATTAGAAACTAGAAACCACTCCCAAAGTCTAACCTTCATCATCCTCCAGACATCTCCCCTGACGAGAATCTTGGCAGTCACTGCCAAGTTAATTGTACAAAAGGAGGTTTGTTTTTCAGTGAAAGTCCTGGGAATAACACTTTTGAGATAGGAGCTAAGAAGCAAGGACACAGCTGACTCAGTTCCTCCTGAGCATAGCTCGCAGGTATGCAGAAATCACATCATGTCCTTATCTTTTCTTTTCTCCTCAAGAAATGATCCTAAATTTGTTTCTTGGTGGTGGTGGTGGTGGTGGTGGTGGTATTCTTGATAAAAGATCTGAGGGCCAAAAATCCAAATAGCTTCAATTCCCAGGCAAATCTGTGGCATTTGACATTAAAGGAAGTATAGATGAATCCTTTTGCTAGCTTTTTCACAACTCTAAGTAACAGTATGCTCTCTTTTGAAAGCAAGATAAGAGTTGAGTTATGACTAGCAATTCATAGGAGATGATGTCAAATAGGATTAAAAGTATTGCTTCCCTGGTTCCACTTATAGGAGCTGTATCTACATATTCTTACATTGTTTCAGAGAGACAAAACCGACGACAAACTACAATAATTACCATCCACTTGGAAGTCCAGGTAGGTTAAGGAATTAGGAAAAGCAAATCAGTTTGGGAATGTTTCACAAATTCTTTTTAAAACTCAAAGAATACTAACTCTGTTTTGTTTTTGCTCATGTGTATATATAATTGTCTATCTACTGAGTAATCAAGTCTTGGGAAATCATAACAGTGGTTTTATCTGATAAAATAGATTCCATGATATCACTGCATTTAGAAAGAAGAGACAGAGACACAGATCCTGGCCAAACCAGGGCTAACGACTGTCAGGGAGACATTCAAAGTTCTTCTGAAGGAAGTGTCAGACATCAGTGTGGTTCATACCAATACCAGAGTGTCCCTCAGGAATAATAAAGTATTTCTTTCCCTTAAGTAAGGAAACCAAATTAAACTATTTTAGGTCTTTCTTTTTCCAAGGTTGCTATATGTTTTCTTCAGTATATTGATCATCAGAAACCAGATCATTAAATGTTTTGAAAAATCATCAACTCAATCTAGATCAGAATACCAGCCCCAGTTTCTTCTTAAATACAATGCCAAGTCAATCTGTCTCACTGGCTGCTGCTTCCTCCCATTATATTTCCCCATTTCCAAGATCTTCATGGAGTCTTTTTCTTCTTCAGAGAAATTTGATTGAAAGAATCAACTGCCTTCAGATAACCGAAAGAAGAGAAAAAAGCAGAGTTAGTCAAAGGAAATGTGGGTTAAAAAAACGCAGCATTACTGAGTAATTTAGTTTAGAGTGGAAAGAGTATCAGGGCTGCATCTACCCACCCAAGGACCTTGGCCATATATTTCCACACAGCCTGCATTTCTGGAGTGTGACATCAGTTGATAATGAGTGTACTTGGCTGCACAGGACATCCAGCCTTCTTGGAAGTCCATCTGGACAGCCCCGCTGTTGTTCCCAAGTGTCTTCTCAGTACGTTTTTACGTCCTCTGAATACTCTCATGGTCATGGTGAAGCCCTTTCCTTTTTCTCTGCGGACAAATAAGAGAAAGGAGGGACTTCAGTAAGATCCAAGGGGACCAGTGCACATGCATTTGTGAGGTAGCTGGGTCAAATTTGGACCTCACTTGGGTGACCAGCTATCCCTGCTTCCCTGGGGCTGAGGGTTCCCTGAGTTACAAGACTTTCAGGGTTGAAATGAGTCCAGTCCCAGGCGAATTGGCACATTTGGTTTCTCTAGTCTCATACCACATTGATCCATCATCTCCTCTTTTTGCCATATCCTTGCACGCATCTGTCCCCCACTTTCTTTTTCAAGGTCCAATGGTATGGTTCTTTCCTTGCATATGTGAAATGATTAAGGCTTTCAAGTGGAAAGTTATCTGAATTAAAATTCAAATGGGGGGACAGAAATAATGATTTATTCATTTAATAATTACAATGTACATATTGCCTAAAAAATTATGTGAAAGTTGGTCAGTCATGTCCAGCTCTTTGTGACCCCAGTCCATGGTATTCTCCAGGCCAGAATACTGGAGCGGGTAGCCTTTCCCTTCTCCAGGGGATCATCCTAACCCAGGGATTGAACACAGGTCTCCCGCATTGCTGGCAGATTCTTTACCAGCTGATGTAGTAGATACCAAAAAAGATCAAAGATGATTAACACTTGGCCTCTGTCTTCAGAGATTTACAGTCTAGTCGGTATAGTAAGACATGCAAAATAAAAAAAGAAAATGATGCAAAGTATAAAGTGAAAATTCTTTAGTGTAGAAAAATGCTGTAGCTTTTAGAGTGTTTTCTCATTCCTTCTGGAAAACACTTTAGAATGCTGTTTCAACCTTTAAAAAATAGCAATTCATTTCTTTAATGTTGATTCAGGAAATATGTTAGCATGCCTATGAAGTGAACTGAACTGTGCTCAGAATTCATAATATGGAGATGAAAAATACATTTTTGCCTTCCTGAAGCTCAGACTGGTAAAGAGATAGAAAAGTGACCAGTTACAAGAAGGCATAGTATAAATTTACATACACATATGTCAGATGCTATGGCAAAAACAAAGAATTACTATATGATGGTGAAGTCCAGTAATATTTCATGAAGGTGGCAATCAGTAAATGGTGTAGATTTCAAGTACAAGTTATTCAATCAAAGAAAAAAAAGTAAATAAACAGTAAAAAGATGGAGAAAGAGAAAGGAAGGGATCCAGAAGGGATAGGCAAGAAAGAAGAAAGGAAGGAAAGACGGAGGGTGGAGGGAGGGTGAAGGGAAGAAAGGGAGGGGAGAAAGCGAGGGAGGCAGAAAGGAAGGTGTGTGGGGTGCTACTTGTGTGCATGCTAAGTTCCTTCAGTTGTGTCCGACTCTTTTCTACCCTATGGACAGCAGTCTGCCAGGCTCCTCTGTCCATGGGATTCTCCAGGCAAAATGACCTTCTTCAGGGGATCTTCCCTACCGAGGGATCAACCCCTGTCTCTCACGTCTTCTGCGTTGGCAGGCAGGTTCTTTACCACTAGCGCCACCTGCGGGAAACCCAAAAGGAGGAGCAACAGCTATCTTAGGTGGGAAGAATAGCATGTCACTTGACAAAAATGTGATTATTCTTTTCTTATCTGGGACATAGGACTCAAGAGGTGAAGTTAAATAAGTAGATGAAGATCAGATTGTGAAGGGCCTTGTATGTTATGCTCAGTTGTTTGTGTTTGGCTTCACAATAATAATGTTTCATTGCAGCACAGCTTACAGACTAAATGAACATCTCCGAATCAGCATCCCATTCTGAATCAGTGCGTGAATTCATCCTTCTGGGTTTTCCCTGCAGCAGGGAGATTCAGGTCATTCTGTTTATGTTCTTCTCCATCATCTACCTCCTGACTCTCATAGGAAATGGATCCATTATCTGTGCTGTGTGCTGGGACCAGCATCTCCACACCCCCATGTACATCCTGCTGGGGAATTTTGCATTCCTGGAGATCTGGTATGTCAACTCCACTGTTCCAAACACACTGATCGACTTCCTCTCAGAGAGCAAGGCCATCTCTTTCACTGGTTGCTTCCTTCAATTTATTTTTTCTTTTCCATGGGCTCCACTGAGTGCTTCTTTCTCTCAGCAATGTCGTTTGATCGATACTTTGCTATCTGCCATCCTCTGCATTATGCCACAGTTATGACTGGCAGACGTTGTTTCAACCTAGTGATTGCTTGTTGGGTGTGTGGCTTTCTCTGGTATCTGGTGCCTGTTATTCTTATTTCCCAACTGCCTTTCTGTGGTCTTAATGCAATTGATGCTAAAGCTGAAACTGCAATACTTTGGCCACCTCATGCGACAAGTTGACTCACTGGAAAAGACTCTGATGCTGGGAAAGGTTGGGGGCGGGAGGAGAAGGGGACGACCGAGAATGAGACGGCTGGATGGCATCACTGACTGTGTGGACATGAGTTTGAGTGAACTCAGGGAGTTGGTGATGGACAGGGAGGCCTGGCGTGCTGTGATTCATGGGGTCGCAGAGAGTCGGACACGACTGAGCGACTGAACTGAACTGAACTGAACTGAATGCAATTGATCACTTTGTATGTGACTCAGGCCCACTGCTGACCCTCTCATGTGTTCCTGCTCCCATGTCCAAGCTCACCAGCTATACTCTAAGCTCCCTCATCATCCTCCTTAGCTTCCTTTTCATTCTCATCTCCTATGCCCTGGTTCTACTTGCTGTTCTTCGATTGCCCTCGGCATCCAGTCGACAGAAGGCCTTTTCCACCTGTGGGTCCCATTTGGCTGTGGTGTTGCTATTCTACGGGACCATTTTGGTGATGCATGTGAGCCCTGGATCCAGCCGCTCCACCTTGTTGCCAAAAATCATGACCTTGTTCTATGCCATGGTGACTCCACTCATCAACCCTTTGATTTACAGTCTCAGGAATAAGGATATGAAGAAAGCCCTCTGGAAAGTTCTGGGAAAGTTTAAAATTTCTTTAAAAGTCTTTGGCAGCAGGCGCAGGAGGAATGTGGGATAATCTGGTTTAGTATGATGTGGATAAAATGGCCACCCTTGAACTCTCACACATGTGTACCATCATCCATTCAGTAAATAGAAACTGAATGCCTCCTCCATGTTAGACACTGCACTCGGCACTGTATTGTGAGCATAATTATGAAGATAAAGCAGACACGATCTCTTCCTCAAATTGCATCCTAATGGTGCAGACAAGTAAGAAAATAATTAACATTAAATGCAATAAATATTCTAACCAATATATGTACAATATATGAGACACAAGGAAAAAGCAACTAATTTTGCACAGGGTTGTGGGCAGCCAGGATTAGTGTTAGGGAAAACTTCAGTCAACATCATATCAGACATGTATATTTTGTGATGAAATTGGGGAAACCTTGTGTTCTGTTTAACTTCTAGCTAGATTTCTTTTTTTTCTCTTTTTATTAATATTTTTAAAATTTTCATAAAAAATAGTTGACTCACAATGTTGTGTTAGTTTCAGGCTTACAGCAAAGTGAAACAGTTATACATCTACGTATATCCACTCTTTTTTTTTTATTCTTTTCTCATATAGGCTATTACAGAGTAGAGTTCCCTATGCTATACAGCAAGTTCTTATTAGTTATGTTTTATATATAGTAGTGTGTATATGTCAGTCCCAATCTCCCAATTTATCCCTCCCCACCCCGCTTATCCCCTGGAAACCATGTTTGCTTTCTACATTTGTGACTCTACTTCTGTTTCATAAATAAGTTCATTTATACCCCTGATTTTTTAGATTCCACATATAAGCAATATCATATGAAATTTGTTTTTCTGTATCCAACTTACTTTACTCAATATGACAATCTCCACGTCCATACATGTTACTGCAAATGGCATTGTTTGATCTTTTTTACGGCTGAGTAATATTCCATTGTGTATATGTACTACATCTTCTTTATCTTGTCCCCTGTTGATGGACATTTATGATTGCTTCCATGTCTTGGCTATTATAAATAGTGCTGCAATGAACATTGGGGTGCATGTGCCTTTTCAGTTTATGATTTCCTCCAGGTATATGCCAGGAGTGGGTTTTTTGCATCATATGGCAGTTCTGTTTTTAGTTTTTGCAAATGAAACAACAGACAAGGGATTAATCTCCAAAATATACAAACAGTTTATGCATGTCAACGTGAAAAAAAAACCCAATAAAAAATGGGCAGAATATGTATAGAGACATTTCTCCAAAGAAGGCATGCAGATTGCTATAAAGTACATGAAAAGATGCTCAGTATCACTAATTATTACAGAAATACAAATCAAAACTACAAGATGGTGTCATCTCACACAACTCGGAATGGCTATCATCAGAAAATCTACAAGCAATAACTGCTGGAGAGGGTGTGAGAAAAGGGAACCCTCCTCCACAGTTGGTAGGAATGTACACTGATACAGCTACCATGGACAACAGTAGGGATGTTCCTTAAAAAGCTAGAGATAGATCTCTGTTCAATCTTACTCTGATGTCTTTGAAAGGATGTGAGACTTAAAATCAAAAGATCTTGGAGGAACTCAATTCTTCCATTAATCAACTGTGAATTTGGCAGGTAACTTCATTTCAACTAAAATTAAAATGGTAATTGCCACCCCCAGAGAACAATTAGTGTGGTGTTTTAATAAATCATGAGTCCAAAAGTTCCTAAAACAGTACATAGAAAGTACATAATAAATACTAATTAAATTTGAATGTTAATGAATTCTTTGTTCTCATGTTCTTTATTGGAATCAAAATCTCAGATCCTCCATGAAAGTCACCTCCTATAACTTTTGGCAAAGCCCTTCTACAACGGCTCTCCTTCTCAACTTTCCCTGAGACATAAACTAAATTATGTTTTCTCGATTTATAGCCAAAATACCATGTGTTTAATTTTGGTTTGGGAGTGTGTGTGTGTGTGTGTGTGTGTGTGTGTGTTTACAGTGTTCTAGAGAATTAAGTCTTTGAAACTGGGACTTGTTTACCCCCGGGATACATGAAGACTTTCCAAAAGGCACACAAGCATGCATAGTTCAATTTCTGGATCCTCAACTTACATATGCACATTTTCCTAAAGCTGCTGTGCCTAAGAACACATCTCTTATTGAAGTTTCACATGGACTTATTTCACACATCCTCTTTCACAGTTGCTTTTCTCCCACTTCAGATATAAAGACTGCCATTCACCAGTTCTGACCTCAATATTTTGCATTGTTTGGGTATATAAGCTTCTAGTTGGGACACTGAACAAATAATTTGAAATAATGATCACTCTACTGTGAAAGTGAGTGGATCTAACAGATAATACATCCTTTTGTAACAAATGGTTTACAATTTTGTGTTGTCATAAAAGAAGCTGAGAAAAGACTTGGGTGCAAGCAGTTTATTATTAATAGAAGGTGGTTTCAGGCAGTAGGAATGAGGAAGGAGAAGAAGCCACTATGACCAATGAAAATCTGATTCCACTAGAACCTCTGAGAATGGTCCGTGTGAATGGCACAGGTCTAAGATATTTATTGACTAACCATGGTTGCACAGGGAGATATCGACTACTCATGTTTCCAAAAACACATTGACTGATGCACCAAATGAGCCATTATGTCTTCAGAAAAGGCCCTGGGAAGAAAGCAGGAAGACTCCTGGATAGGGCTTGAGATGGGAGGCATGCCATAAGACTAATTCTGAGCTCCCAAGGGACTGCCCACCACCTCTGAAACTAAAATCAGAGGTAGGTCAGGAAGCTCACAAATATTCACTACACAGGCTACTTAAATATCCTGATAGCAGGTTACAAATAATTTGCAGTTAACAGGCACTATGTGGTAACGGTCAGAACCAAACTTTTTCAAATTCTGTCTCCACTGACTGAATGACTTCGTATATGCCTCCATTAACTCATATTTAAATAAGCAATAGTGATAGAGCTTTCTTCCTAGTGCCATTGTGAGGATGAAATGAATCAATCTGCTTATCAGAGAGTCTAGCAAAAAGTAAACCCTAAAATATCTCCATCATTATAATACTTCATGCTTTAGTTCACAGGGAATTTGCTCTCATTACAAGTTCTAATTTGGAAGTTAATTTTCTATCCCAAATTCCCAATTACTATAATGTAGCTGAAAACGTGGGCAGTATAATAAAGAGTTAACAAGTCAAAACATTGTATACAAGGATTAGAGAGAAATGAAGAGTATATCAATAACACAGATGTTGCTGAATCACAAAGCAGAGATGTTACTGTGTTGAAGAACAAGATGGTTTTCTTAGTAATATGACTGACAGAGACATGACATGAGTTATGAGCAAATGAACATGCAGACACTGAATCACCAGTTTTAAACACCGATGTCCTTGTATAAGAGAACATGAGACACGCAGAATTACAGACTGCAGTTTCCTGCACTCCTCACCCCGCTTCCTCTCTTCTCATGCCCTCTCTCTCTCTCTCTCTCCACACACTCTGTTCTGCTTCTTAGGGATCACAGACCTCTCTGACTTTTGATAGGAAAGGAATCTGCCTTCAAATCGGGCACTTCCTGAAAATACTCTTCTCCACTGTACAGATATCATTCAATATCATGTAATGTTTCTGTTGCTGCATGACAGAAATCTGGCAACCCAGTGTTCTATCTTATAAATGCTCTCACATTTCAGAACAAAACAATTTGTTAGTTGTGAATCAGGATTGCTTCCACTGCTAAATCTGAAAATACTGTCAGCGCTCTGTG
Source organism: Moschus berezovskii (assembly GCF_049115385.1). Lineage (NCBI taxonomy): Eukaryota > Metazoa > Chordata > Mammalia > Artiodactyla > Moschidae > Moschus > Moschus berezovskii. Next base: position 105,922,288 of record NC_142468.1, on the reverse strand, counting down.
TCTGGTGCCCTGGGGGTAGAGAATCTGCAGTATCAAAGACCTGACTATACTGTGCCATTTTTATGTAAGGGACTTGACATTCCCTGGCTTTTTACCTTAGGGGATCCTGGAAACCATCCCCCCATAGATATGGAGGGATGGCTATACTCCTTTTCTTTGGAATCTTTATAACCTTTAAGCTATAACCTGAATGTTTGTGTCCCTCTGAAATTCAAATGTTGAAATCCACACCCCCAGTGTGATGGTATGCTATTAGGATTTGGGGCCTTTAGGTGAATCGGTTGAGAGTGGAGCCATCATAAATGGGATTAGTACCCTTTGAAAAAAGACCCCAGAGAGCTCCTTCATCCCTCCCACCATGTAAGGTTACAGTGTTAACAAGGCTGTCTAAACAAGAAGCACGCTTTCACCAGATACTCTAACTGCTGACGCCTTGATCTTGGATTTCCCAGCCTCCAGATGTGTGAGAAATAACATTCTGTTAATATGGCACATATAGTTTATAGTATTTCCGCTGAAGCAGCACAAACAGAAAAGACACTTCAGGAAGCAGTCTTTCTGCACCGTGGTCTTTCAAAGACATCACTTTAGGGGAGCATTTTGTTAATCTGATCCGTCTCTACTCTGCCTCTTCCTCGTTAATTCTCTGGCTTAACCAAAGCATTTTCCTTACCCTGAGTAAGGCTTTCTTCCCACCCACCACTGCCCTCTTTTTCTTCTCTCTTATCAACTTCAAAGATGCACATCACAGCCTAACAACCCATGTACCCCACACACAGTTCCTATTTAGAATGCCCTCATCATTCAGTTTGAATTCTACTTGTCTTGTAAGTCAGTGCCTTTAACTGAAGTGAAAGAACAAATTCATTGCAGCGAAGATTAATAGTTTCATAAAATTAAAAAAAAAACTAGAAAATGAAATATAAAAACACAAATATAGCTCACTTTTATATTATTAGATTCAACACATCACAAACTAGTCAACTATGAAAGTTTCTAAATGCTTCATCTTAGTATCTGAATTTATCACAGACAGCTAACAATTTGAGGACTATGCTAATCCTTTAACTGCACTTGGAGTAGGACTTTTCTATGTCACATTTCAAACCATTTCTTGAATGAATTTTCTAAGAAGTCTCTCATAATGATTTTAACCTATATAGAGCTTTCCCTCGGAGGAGGCAATGGCACCCCATTCCAGTACTCTTGCCTGGAAAATCCCATGGACGGAGGAGCCTGGTAGGCTGCAGTCCATGGGGTTGCTAAGAGTTAGACACAACTGAAGCGACTAAGCAGCAGCAACAGCATCAGAGCTATCCCTGGCTGAATCTCCTTAATATCTGTAGATGTAGAGTAATATTGCAATGCACCTTGAATTTTTTTTTTGTTTTACTTTGGTTCAAGTTCAGTTCAGTTCAGTTGCTCAGTCATGTCTGACTCTTCGCAACCCCATGGACTGCAGCATGCCAGGTTTCCCTGTCCATCATCAACTCCCAGAGTTTACTCAGACTCATAGCCATTGAGTCAGTTATGTCATCCAACCATCTCATCCTCTGTCATCCCCTTCTCCTGGCTTCAATCTTGCCCCACATCAGGGTCTTTTCAAATGAGTCAGTTCTTTGCATCAGGTGGTCAAAGTATTGGAGTTTCATCTTCAGCATCAGTCCTTCCAATGAATATTCAGGACTGATTTCCTTTAGGATGGACTGGTTGGATCTCCTTGCAGTCCAAGGGACTCTCAGGAGTCTTCTCCAACACCACAGTTCAAAAGCATCAATTCTTCGGCGCTCAATTTTCTTTATAATCCAACTCTCACATCCATACATGACTACTCGAAAAACCATAGCCTTGACCAGACAGACCTTTGTTGGCAAAGTAATGTCTCTGCTTTTTAATATGCTGTCTAGGTTGGTCATAACTTTCCTTCCAAGGAGTAAGTGTTTTTAATGTCATGGCTGCAGTCACCATCTGCAGTGATTTTGGAGCCCCTCAAAATAAAGTCAGCCACTGTTTCCACTGTTTCTCCATCTATTTGCCATGAAGTGATGGGACCGGATGCCATGATCTTTGTTTTCTGAATGTTGAGCTTTAAGCCAACTTTTTTACTCTCCTTCACTTTCTGCCATAACTTTGGTTCAAAGGTGCTGATTTTACAAATAACAAAACTCATATAGCCAAAAAAAATGCCATTTAATCAAATATTTCATGAGGGTCAATAAATGCAATGTATTTTTATCCATTTGCTAGTTCAAAGCTGAACAATAATAGTTGTCTGCCTCCAGACACTTTATAACCTGGGAAGGGAGAAAAAATAAGTGTATAACTAAGGACAACACAAAGAAGTTTCTGATGAGCATCATAAGAAAAATGCAAATACAGTTAAATAAAATTTCAGAGATGGAAAATGTGCTCCATTAGGGGAATAAGGAGAAGTATTATGGGAAAATGTCATTTGAACTAGAGATTGAAGGATAGATGGCGTTTTGTAGGTACAGGGGGAGGTAATGACGATTTCCAATAAGCAAAATGACCACAAAGATGCAAATATGAGAAACTGAAAGGTACTCACAGAATGAAATATTATTCAATTTATCTGAAAGAGGGAGTAGGAAAAGGTAAGATGAGAAAGGCATTTGAAGTCTATTTGTGGAGAACTGGGGAAATTTTGCATAAGGAAACCAGTGGTGGTTTTTAAGCAGACAAATAACAAGATCAAAGCAATGTTTTAAGAGTTTCTAAGGACTGAGGTAGTATCACTAAAAGGTAATGAAAGTCTAAGTAATCTTTTTCCCCTTTAGTCTCTCAGTTTGAAAGTGTTAGTTGCTCAGTTCTATCTGACTCTTTGTGACACTATGAACTATAGCCCTCCAGGTTCCTTTGTGCATGGGATTTCCCAAGCAAGAATACTGATGTGAGTAGCCATTTCCTTCTCCAGGGTATCTTCCAGATCCAGAGATTGAAGCCGGATCTCCTGCATTGCAGGTAGATTCTTTTCTGTCTGAACCACCATGGAATGACACTTTTAGTGTGAGCAATTTACGTTTAAATATTTCCACTCCAGTATTCTTGCCTGGAAAATCCTATGCACAGAGGATTCTGGCAGGCTGTGGTCCATGGGGTCGCAAAGAGTCTGACACGACTTAGTGACTGAGCACATGTGCATGCATAAGCAGCTTGTGGTTCACAGAGCAACGTTCCAAGGCATATATTCCTTATGTCCTCAATTATTTTATGCTCCATGATACGAGTTTTCTTTCACACCTGGGTGTTTTAGTATACTAGGTAAACCCTAAATGGCTTAAGGTAAAAATTGAAGGGTAAAAAATATTGATGTCTCATACTAATCAGGAAGTCACGTGTGCCTCTGAAGTATTTCAGTCAACGAACTTAAATACTTCTCTCATATCTAAAGAATACTATGCTGTAAGCTATTTCCACATTCTCCAAATTTTTATCCTCAGTGTCCTGCAGTTTCTTCACCTTAACATTTGCCTCTTTGGGTTCTCTGCCCATCACTTCCTTATCCTCCACAATATGCCCAATGACCTTTGAAATGTTCCTATAAGAATCTTTTGTGACACATTGTATCTTATTTCTCCTCAAACGGTGTCTTCTGGAAACTTTTGTTGTTTCTTTTTTAAATTTTTTATTGCAGGCTAATTTTGGAATCCATATTTCAGATGGGCAAGTGATTTGTAAACAATAGGGCCTCAGAGTAATAGTCACTGCTCTTTACTGATTCCTCAGAGAATATGCAATAGTTTAACTTTTAATGAACCATTGGCTTGGAGGAGAACTTCCATAATGCTACAGAGGACAAATCCCAGAAGAACCTGTGGCAAAGAAAGTGCAATCTTAATTTTTGTGCAGCAATAAATGCTTTATCCATCTGAAGACAAGAAGATATCATTATTTAGACAGATCCCTAGAGATTCAATCTATATCAAAACCACAACACCTGTATCTTTTGGCACAGCAGAGAGTCCTGACACCTCTTTGTCAGTCCCTTTAACTATGATTTCTTCATGTTGATTTATTAATGTTTCTGATTTGGAGCAGTTTTGAAAAGATTCATATTACTAAACGAAGGAATTTTAATTCCTTCCACCACATCATTATAGAAGACTTCGCGGAGCACTGGTGGGGAAAATAATTCCCTCTAAAAATTGTGTGTTTGTGTCCATAATATAAACCCTCACAACTTTTAGGACTCACATCCCTGCATATTGCCACACACAAAATATTTCAGGGAATTCATATCCTTGTCATAGTTTTATGAGAATATAGGATGAAGGAAGTTTACTTGTGACCAAGAAAGCATTTGATTTCTCTCATAGAGTGGAAATTGCTTACTTTAAATGAGTATAGAAAGAATCAGTTCAGTCACTCAGTAATGTCTGACTCTTTGTGACCCCGTCGTCAAAATTATAAAGAAACTTAATCCCAAAATTTTGTGGAAAAAAAATACTTAAAAATTTAAAGTCTCCTACCTAGGTTTATTTTACAAACTTCCATCTAGGTGAAAGATTAAGCAAAAACTTCAAGCCACTGCTTTCTACAGAAGACATTGCAACATTACAATATTAAAAGTCAATATCAGTAAGTAATATTATGGTCTTATATTTTTATGGTGCTTAAGCAGGAATGCAAAAGTATTAACTTTAAAATGATTTCTAACAAGTTGGTAAAACATTGTCAATTGTTTCATTGTTGAATGGTGTGTTAAGTAGCACATATAACTGAAAGATAAATAGTAAAATTAAAACCTTCTTTACTGAGTCTATTGCTCCTCAAAATGGGTTTAGGGAAAGAAACTAGTACATTTATTAAGAGCAAATTTATGTTATGGGGTGTCCCTGGTGGCACAGACATAAAGAATCCACCTGCACTTCAGGAGACCGAAGTTCAATGCCCGGATCAGGAATATCCCCTGAAGAAGGGAATGGCAACCCACTCCAGTGTTCTTGCCTGGAGAATCCCATGGACAGAGGAGCCTGGAGGGCTACAGTCCATGGGGTCGCAGAGTTGGACACTACTAAGCAATTAACACTTTCTGTTATATGCTATCAAATCTATGAGAAACTATCATAGATCATGCTTTCCCCAAAGAATAACAAGCTTACAAAATGAGTTTAAAGTTCTTTAGTGATATCACAGGAAGGAAAAAGTTCAGAGGCAAGCAAAAGCTTGTTTCTGTGAAGCCAACTATCTCCTGTGCCCCAATTTGTGTTTGTCTTCTCTTAATTCTTAAACAGGAACACATGTGAAGGTAGTTCTAACTGACAAATACATGTCTGTTGACATTGCAGGTTACGGATCCAATGAACGTGAACAGCTCTGAGCCAGATTCCCGCTTTGACTTTGTAAGAGAATTTGTACTCCTAGGTTTTTCTTGTGAGTGGAAGATTCAGAGCCTCCTCTTCTCACTCTTCCTTACAATGTATGCTCTGACCATAACAGGGAATGGGGCCATTATTTGTGCTTTATGCTGTGACCAGCGACTCCACACCCCCATGTACATATTCCTGGGGAATTTCTCCTTTCTAGAGATCTGGTATGTCTCTTCTACAGTCCCCAAGATGTTGATCAACTTTTTCTCAGACAAAAAGACCATCTCCTTTGTTGGATGTTTCCTACAATTTTATTTCTTTTCTTCCTTGGAAGGAACTGAATGCTTGCATTTGACCATTACGGCCTTTGATCGGTACCTTGCTATCTGCCGTCCCTTGCACTACCCTAATATCATGAATGGGCATCTCTGTACCAAAATGGTCCTTATCTGCTGGGTCTCTGGGTTTCTGTGGTTCCTGATCCCCATTGTTCTCATTTCTCGGATGCCCTTCTGTGGACCAAACATTATTGACCATGTTGTGTGTGACCCAGGGCCACTGTTTGCATTGGCATGTGTCTCTGCCCCCAAAACCCAATTGCTTTGCTACAGTCTAAGCTCAATAGTTATCTTTGGTAACTCCCTCTTCATCCTTGGGTGCTATACTCTTGTCCTAATAGCTGTGTTGCATATGTCTTCAACGACTGGAAGACAGAAAGCCTTCTCCTCCTGTGGGTCACATTTGGCTGTGGTATCCCTCTTCTATGGCTCTCTGATGGTCATGTATGTGAGCCCAGGGCTCAGACATTCTGCTGGGATGCAGAAAGTTGCAACTTTGTTGTATGCTATTGTGACCCCGTTCTTCAACCCCCTCATTTATAGCCTCTGGAATAAGGAGATAAAGACAGCCCTGAGAAAAGTTCTGGGGAGTTTCAACATAATGTAAGACATTCTAGATAATCCATCCGTTATCAGGTCAGTATAGTCTAACATAAAACAGCCAGAATTATATTGTTATCTAATCTTCAAAAATGGGTCTAGTGATAATAATTTATATTAGCCTATGAAATTAATCATCTATAGGGTCATTATAATCCTAAAGTGCTAACATTATTCAGATAAGTAGAAGTGTTGGGTTATTATGTGGACTGCATGTTAAATGAGAAATGTACACATATGGGTGTTTTCTTGATAGTTCGTGTGATTCATCTGGGATAAAAATTTTTATACTCTTTTTGGAATTTTAGGTTGTTAATTCTAGGATCAATAAAATTATGATTATGTCATTTTTATGTTTATTCAGCTAGTTGTAAATAAAAGAAGGAAATATATTCTTTTCTGATTGTGGTTCCTATCATTTTTTACTTTATTATTTTGTGATGGTCATTCCTAGTAAATAAGCCCTTAAAAACAATCATCCAAAATTTCTGTTGGACAATAAAAGTCAAGCTAGCCTAATGACATCCAGGCATAATTTGCTTCTTTTACACATTACCCCTTTCTACCAAAGGTTCGTCTAGTCAAGGCTATGGTTTTTCCAGTGGTCATGTATGGATGTGAGAGTTGGACCGTGAAGAAAGCTGAGCACCAAAGAATTGATGCTTTTGAACTGTGGTGTCAGAGAAGACTCTTGAGAATCCCTTGAACTGCAAGGAGATCCAACCAGTCCATTCTAAAGGAGCTCAGTCCTGGGTGTGCGTTGGAAGGACTGATGCTGAAGCTGAAACTCCAATACTTTGGCCACCTCATGCAAAGAGTTGATTCATTGGAAAAGACCCTGATGCTGGGAGGGATTGGGGGCAGGAGGAGAAGGGGACGACAGAGAATGAGATGGCTGGATGACATCACTGACTCAATGGACGTGAGTTTGGGTAAACTCAGGGAGTTGGTGATGGACAGGGAGGCCTGGTGTGCTGTGATTCACAGGGTCGCAAAGAGTCGGACATGACTGAACAACTGAACTGAACTGAACTGAAATCTTTAAAAGGTGATTCTAATTCCATATATAACAGTATCTATCAAAATATTCAGAAAGAGGGTATTATCAGTAATAATATTTTCACCAAAATGAAGTGTGACTAAAAATCTGATTGGTTCAATAATGGGGCTTTAGGAAATAGAACCTCTCCTCCTAAAAACTTAAGAGGGAAATGATCATGTGGATAAATCACTTATATTTAAAAGAAAAATTACAGTTCATTGTTACTTGTTGCTGAAATAGTGATGAAATAACATTAAGGAAAATTTTTAAAGAAGAAAAGCATCCAGAATTCAATCCCTGTAATACAATGGCAATATTTTTATTTTCATTTATATGTATATATTATTTACTATAAAGTCTCTGTTGTCCCTTATTATAGCAAACCTTTATAATTATTTTTTAGAAACTATAATATTCCATTCAAGTAATGTGGTATGGGTTGTAGATTTTTATGTGGTGAAGTGAAATTTTCCTAGAAAGAGGATTGTCCTCGAAGTAGCTTGATGTTGACTTGAGAAGGCTATCAGTTCAGTCACCCAGTCATGTCCGATTCTTTGCAACCCCGTGAACTGCAGCACTCCAGGCTTCCCTGTCAATCACCAAATCCCGGAGCTTGCTCAAACTCATGTCCATTGGGTCGGTGATGCTATCTGATCATGTCATCTTCTGTCATCCCCTTTTCCTCCCGCCTTCAATCTTTCCCAGTATCAGGATCTTTTCCAATGAGTCAGTTCTTTGCATCAGGTAGCCAAAGTATTGGAGTTTCAGCTTCAGCATCAGTCCTTCCAATGAATATTCAGGCCTGATTTCCTTTAGGAATGACTGGTTTGAACTCTTTGCATCCAAGGGACTCTCAAGAGTCTTCTCCAACACCACAGTTCAAAAGCATCAATTCTTTGGCACTCAGAAGTGAAGGGTATAAGAAAAGAGGTTAGGGAAAAAAAAAGAATGTCATCAATATATAATAATGACTGCTTACAGAATTAGTGCTCAGAGAATCAGACTCTTCCATTCAGTACCATCCTTTCCTTGAACAGTCTTTCCACTCTTTTAATGTTAAAAATAGCACCTCAAGGGCTTCCCTGGCAATCTAGTGGTTAAGAATCCACCTTGCAATGCAAGGGACACTGGTTCGATCTCTGGTCTGGGAAGATCCCACATGCCACAAAACAACTAAGCCTGTGTGCCACAACTACGAAGCCTGCACTCTGGAGCCCATGAGCCACAACGAATGAATGCACTCACCTTAACCACTGAAGCCCACATGCCTGGAACCTGGGTTCTGTAACAAGAGAAGCCACCACTATGAGAAGCCCGCACACTGTAACAAAGACTAGCCCTCACTTGCTGCAACTAGATAAAGCCCACATGCAGCAACGAAGACCCAGCACAGCCAAAAATAAATAAATAAACTTAAAAAAATATTATTACAATAAAAGCTTTAAAAGGTTTGCTATGACGATAAACTGCAAATCTATATTAGGACACATTTAGTCCAAAAACAAACCTGCTCCAGAAAATCTAAGATATAAGAATATTTTGTGCATGTAGCAATTTCCCTGTAGAATTTTTCTCTTAGAACAGTTTCCTGGGAAAGAGATGAATGACTTGGTTCAAAGTAAAGTAAAGTCGCTCAGTGCGACTCTTTGCAACCCCATGGATGGTAAACTATCAGACTCCTCTGTCCGTGGGATTTTCCAGGCAAGAGTAGTGGAGTGGGTTGTCATTTCCTTCTCCAGGGGATCTTCCCAACCCAGGGATCGAACCCAAGTCTCCAGCTTTACAGGCAGATGCTTTACCGTCTGAGCCACCAGGGAAGCACTTGGTTCAAAAGATAGGAATAAATTTTGAGTTTTGAAACAGATATCCTGGGTAAGACAATTTTTCTTTTGATCTGAGAACTTGCTAAGCTCCTTAGTCAATCTTACTTTCAAACCTCGACCATATATCTCTCACTTATCTAGTCCATTGAAGAAGTATTCTAATTCTATACCCCTTTCCAGGGTACACAACATTTAAATGTTCTGAGATTAGATAAACACGGGGCTCAAGAAGAAGGGATTGGTGACCTGTTGACTAGGCAAGAAATGCTTCCACCATATTGTCAGACTCCCTACCTTGGATTAGTAAATTAATATGTTTGTGCATCCTCTGGTTTTCAATGATCCCTTCTTAAAACCCAAAATACTATGATATTTTCACAACCAATTCCATAGTATAACATTACAACTTGTAAAGGATAGTTTTTAAAGGCCTACATGCATTCCCAAAGAAAGAAATGAAGAGAGAAAAAGCACAAGAAATAGCAGTGAAAAGATAGTGTTCTGTTTGTTTGTTTGTCTCTTGGTAGTTAAGCTTTCAAAAAAACACTGCAAGGTGATATTTAAGACATTCAGGTGGCCAAGATGCACATGAAAAGATGCTCAACATCACTAATTATTAGAGAAATGCAAATCAAAACTACAATGAGGTATCACCTCACACCAGTCAGAATGGCCATCAAAATATCTACAAACAATAAAATGCGGGAGAGGGTATGGAGAAAAGGGAAACTTCTTATATTGTTGGTGGAAATGTGGATTGGTGTGGCCATTCCGGAGAATAGTATGGAGATTCCTTTATAAACTGAAAATAGAGCAATATGATCATGTTGGAGTCTTCTCCAACACCACAGTTCAAAAGCATCAATTTTTGGTTCTCAGCCTTCTTTATGGTCCAACTCTCACATCCACACATGATTACTGAAAAACCATAGCTTTGACTATCCAGATCTTTGTTGGCAAAGTAATGTCTCTGTTTCTTAATACGCCATCTAGGTTTGTCATAGCTTTTCTTTCAAGGAGTAAGCGTCTTTTAATTTCATGGCTGCAGTCACAATCTGCAGTTATTTTGGAGCCCAAGAAAATAAAGTCTGTCATTGTTTCCATTTTTTCCCCATCTAATTGTTCATTGGAAGGACTGGTGCTAAAGCTGAAACTCCAATACTTTGGCCACCTCATGCGACAAGTTGACTCACTGGAAAAGACTCTGATGCTGGGAAAGGTTGGGGGCGGGAGGAGAAGGGGACGACCAGGAATGAGATGGCTGGATGGCATCACCGACTCTGTGGACATGAGTTTGAGTGTACTCCGGGAGTTGGTGATGGACAAGGAGGCCTGGCGTGCTGTGATTCATGGGGTCGCGGAGAGTCGGACACGACTGAGCGACTGAACTGAACTGAACGGAATTGCCATGAAGTAATAGGACCAGAAGCCATAATCTTCATTTTTTGAATGTTGAGTTTTAAGCCAGCTTTTCACTCTCCTCTCACTTTCACCAAGCGGCTCTTTAATTCCTCTTCACTTTCTGTCACAAGTGTTCTGCCTATCTGAGGTTATTGATATATCTCCCAGCAATCTTGATTCCCGCTTGTGCTTCATCCAGCCCATCATTTCGCATGATGTACTCTTTATATAAGTTAAATAAATAGGGTGAAAAAACACAGCCTTAATGTGCTCCTTTCCCAATTTAGAAACAGTTCATTGTTCCATGTCTGGTTCTCACTGTTGCATCTTGATCTGCTTACAGATTTTTTAGTACACAGGCACAAAACACTGCAGATGCTGATTGCAGCCAGGAAATTATGACCAACCTTGATAGTATATTAAAAACCAGAGACATTACTTTGCCAACCAAGGTCCGTCTAGTCAAGGCTATGGTTTTTCCCGTGGTCATGTATGGATGTGAGAGTTGGACTGTGAAGAAAGCTGATCGCCAAAGAATTGATGCTTTTGAACTGTGGTGTTGGAGAAGACTCTTGAGAGTCCCTTGGACTGCAAGGAGATCCAACCAGTCCATTCTAAAGGAGATCAATCCTGGGTGTTCATTGGAAGGACTGATGCTAAAGCTGAAACTCCAATACTTTGGCCACCTCGTGGGACGAGTTGACTCACTGGAAAAGACTCTGATGCTGGGAAAGGTTGGGGGCCGGAGGAGAAGGGGACGACCGAGAACGAGATGGCTGGATGGCATCACCGACTCTGTGGACATGAGTTTGAGTGAACTCCGGGAGTTGGTGTTGGACAGGGAGGCCTGGCGTGCTGTGATTCATGGGGTCGCAGAGAGTCGGACACGACTGAGCGACTGAACTGAACTGAACTGATGGTAGTCTGGTATTCCCGTTTCTTTAAGCATTTTCCACGATTTGTTGTGACCCACCCAGTCAAAAGCTTTGGCATAATCAATAAGGCAGAAGTAGACATTGTTCTGGAAGTCTCTTGCTTTTTCTATGATCCAACGGATGTTGACAATTTGATCTCTGGCTCCTCTGCCTTTTCTAAATCCAGCTTGAACATCTGGAAGTTCTCGGTGCACGTACGGTTGAAGTCCTGCTTGGAGAATTTTGAGCATTACTTTGCTAGCGTGTAAGATGAGAGCAATTGTGCAGTAGTTTGAGCATTCTTTGGCATTGCCCTTCTTTGGGAATGGAATGAAAGCTGATCTCTTCCAGTCCTGTGACCACTGCTGAGTTTTCCAAATTTGCCGGCATATTGAGTGCAGCACTTTCACAGCATCATCTTTTAGGAGTTGAAATAGCTCACCTGGAATTCCATCACCTCCACTAGCTCTGTGTATAGTGATGCTTCCTAAGGACCACTTGACTTTACACTCTAGGACGTCTGGCTCTCAGTGAGTGATCACACCATCATGACTATCTGGTCATAAAGATCTTTTTTGTATAGTTCTGCTGTGTATTCTTGCCACCTCTTCTTAGCATTAGCATCTTCTTCTTCTGTTAGGTCCATAATATGTCTGTCCTTTATTGAGCCCATCTTTACATGAAATGTTCCCTTGGTATCTCTAATTTTCTTGAAGAGATCTCTAATCTTTCCCATTCTATTGTTTCCCTCTATTTCTTCGCACTGATCACTGAGGAAGGCTTTCTTATCTCTCCCTGCTATTCTTTGGAACTCTGCATTCAAATGGGTATATCTTTCCTTTTCTCCTTTGCCATTTACTTCTCTTCTTTTCTCAGCTATTTGTCAGGCCTCCTCAGACAATCATTTGCCTTCTTGCATTTCTTTTTCTCAGGGATGGTCTTGATCACTGCCTTTTGTACAATGTCACAAACCTCTGTCCATTGTACTTCAGGCACTCTATCAGATCTAATCCCTTGAATCTATTTGTCACTTCCACTGTATAATCATAAGGGATTTGATTTAGGCCATATCTGAATGGTCTAGTGGTTTCCCCTACTTTCTTCAAGTCTGAATTTGGCAATAAGAAGTTTATGATCTGAGCCACAGTCAGCTCCCAGTCTTGTTTTCTTGTTTTTGCTATATACATGTGGGTATGCATGTGTGCATATATATATTCATATATATATTTATATAATAAGATGAATTTGAAGATATATATATATCTCTGAAAATGGAAGCTGAATTTTGCAACAGGAAAGAGGCCACCTATATTCTACATATATTTTTGATGGACCAGATTGTGCCACATAATGGCTCCTATGTACCAGGGAGGCTGTAACATTTGATTTTTCAACCTGGGCACATTGCCTCCGTAAAAGAATGGAGATTGTGTTAGGCAGGAATATAAGAAAAATGGGTAGTAAGTATGCACTAACACACTCAACCACACATGTACTGAGCAGAAAATTAAAAAATGAATATAAGGGTGGAAATTTGGAAATAGCCTATTTTCTCAATGCTGCCACTTTTGGAAGTCAATATTCAAGCAAATCTTTATATAAAAGGAACAGCAAGAAAGATAGTGGCTGGAAGAGCTAGTGGCCAGAAAAGTTTTGAAGGATGAAAATTTTAATTAAAACAAAAAAATGAGGCACTACAGAACCTATGATTTTAACCAAAATTCATGAAGCTGTATGGAAAAAAATATACATAACTTTGTGTTCCTGGTCCTCAACAAGCAAAAGCACCTCATGTGGTACTTCAAAAATTTAATGCTTGGTACAAGACATGGGAGAAATATTTTAATATATCCATAATCAAAGTTATGAAATCATTACTCTAAAAAAAGACAAAAAAATCAAAAAAGAGTTTCAGTCAAAAGAGCTTCAATCAAGTCAGTGAAAGTCACTCAGTCATGTCCGATTCTTTGCAACCCCATGGATCCATGGAATTCTCTAGGCCAGAATACTGGAGTGGGTAGCCTATCCATTTCTCTGGTGGATCTTCCTGACCCAGAAATTGAACCGGGGTCTCCTGCATTACAGACAGATTCTTTACCAACTGAGCTATCAGGGAAGCCCCTCAATCAAATCAAGCATGATGTAAATGAAAGGAAGAGGAGGAGGGACCATCTCTCTTTGGATGCCAAGTTACCAAATCTCTGCCCTGGTTCTGATTTCATGGCCTCCTCCCAGAAGTATCTCAGTAGCCCATATCCTCTGGAAGGGAGTACCGTTCATATAGAAATTTACCATTCCTTCTTCCTCTCCTCTGCACTGCAAGTCTCACTTTGAAGATAAAGTTCTCTCCAGTAAAATTATGGGCCCATCTTCAATCTTCCTCACACAAAGGGGCTTAATGTTAAGACACTGGGAGGACTCAGAGTCCAGGGATAAAAATGGAGAAGATGGTGTGTTGCTATTAATAGAAGCAAGAGAGAAAACTCTCCAGGAAAATGGAGAAGCATCTTGTTCTTTGGACATGGTGCAAAAGTAGTGAGAACGGAAATCCCCAAATCAGACTGGAAAAGAGAACATCATGAAATAGAAAACTTTGTTAAAAAAAAAAAGAGAAAAATTTGTGTAGATTTGGGAAAGTTAGAGGTTGATGGAGTACCCTCCTCTTTGCCTTGGCATTTCCCACCTTCGGTTGAACTGCAGGTGACACACCTGTGGGGTAATACACCAGGGAATAGCCATGGAAACAGAATGACTCAGCATGAAATGTGTTGAGAAATGTTCACAATGAAATTGATGGTTTTACAAGGTCAAGTTTCCTGGGTGAATATTCCCCAGGCCTTTCTCCTCATGCCTCCTCTAAACTTTTTATTGAAGTCTGAGACATATACAACAGTGTGCTTGAGGAAAGGTAGCTTCAAAGCTTCCAGAGCCAGCATTTTTGTGATCATCCAAGCATGCTATCCTCATGGGGAACTCAAGGGAAAGACAGAAAAGTCTGTGTCTTTTCCTATCAAATCCTCCTTGCCCATCCATAAGCTACTGAAAAATCTCAATCCCTCTCAGGAGAGTGGCACCCTTCCTTGCAGTTAACTGACATCTGGTCTCCCAGAGCAGCCATCTGGTCAACTGCCTTTTTCTATCTTCTCTGGGACCTAGATGAGGGACACATGTTTATGGCCCGTTTCTTAAAGAGGAAATGGAGTTCTTCCTATGGAGGAGGATAAGTAAGCAATGAAAAACGGTCAATGGGAGCTCCTACCTCCACACTATATTCTGAGCATAAAACTATCAAAGTTTCATTTTCTTTCAACTGCTCTTTAGAGTTCTCCATTCACCTTATTAATTTCTATACTTTCTTTATATTTTACCTGAAATAAATTTTGTGATTCTCTTTATAAACTCAAAATAAACTCAAAAGGAGAATTCACTTGAAATACTCCCTTAGTGTTGCCTGAGGACTTCTGTTGTGGAAAGACCACTGAATTTAGAGGTAGAAAACCCGGACTGTAGTTAAAACACTGTCACTTTTACCTCTTTAACACCCAGTTGCCTCATCAGTAGACTAAGGATAGTAATATGGGTTAATATATATTATGTGGCTAAGAATCAAACCAAGCCTGGTTGCCAGAAGATCTGGTTCCCACCCTGGAGAAATCTTTTCCAGTTAGCGAGGGTCTAAGGCAATGACTGCCTGAGAGGGAATTTGGTGTTGAGCGGGAGAGGATGGCTGCTATGTCCACGAGCATGGAGAGTAGCAGACCCAGCCTCTATGTGCTCAACTGCCAGGCCCTGGAAAGTTCCTGGTACAATCTGGGGTTAAGACGCACCACCTACCACTAGGTGGCCAAGCCTAGGGCTGCTCACCTCCTGCTGCTATTTCTGTAACCTATTGTCGGTGGCAGCTGCACAGGTACCACAAACTTACCCTGTGGCTGCAGAAGAAGGACTACTTCAATTTGTCCTAAGGAAGGGTGGGTGGAGTGTGATGTTTCTGTGAGCAGCTCTGGAAAAGGCTAAGGAAAGCTGGGAGAGAGAGGGGATTAGGGGATGTGAAAGAGAGATTCTCCATGCTGAGAATAATAACTCTCAGCTAGGGCCTATATGCTACCACATCACTGGAGGACATAATCAGAAAGACAGTCTATAAGCAATGCTTAGCTCAAGCTCATTTTCCACACTAAAAATTACAGATGAAGAAACCAAATCCCAATGGAATAACATATTAGAAATCACTTGGAAACAAGGTATTCACTCAAAAAACAGTTCTGATAGCTGCCAGTCCTTTCAACAAAAGGCATTCTGTTGTTTGAGGGGGAGAATATACAAAACTATGTTATAAAATATACATTTTTCATAATAAATTCATTCTGCCTAATGAAAGGAATGTATTTACTTGTCTGGTTAAAAAGCAAATATATATATATACACACATATATGTATATACACACATATATATATACATATTCTAGCAGAATGTAGCAAGAATCAATGAGCTATTTGTCAGTGTTCTGAAGCTAGACTGAAATCATGTTTGCAATTTACCAAAACTCCAAAAATTCAGAGTTTCCCTAACTCATGAGGCTCTCACAATATCAATATTACATGAGTCAGAATATTATCTTTGATGTTATATTACAAATGGAAAATCTAAGTACATGAAGTTTAGGGATTTATTATCCAGGCAGCCAGTGTATCACTAAAGTTTAGATCTGGCCCCAGTTCCTTAAGTCACATTCCAGTATTCTGTCTATGCAGTTATCTTCCAGTGATCATTAACCTATGACAGCTTGGCTTGCTACAAAGTTAAAAGAGTCAAACATCTTAAAAAGACATAGACATGTGATCTAGTCCCAAAAATATTTTCTAAAGAAAAAGAAAGTAGATTCCCAGAAAATTACATAAAATAAGTCTTCCCAAAGAGAATGATAAAGTACATTTGTTTAAAATGGAATATCATGCACCCATTAAAAATCACACTTAAGGAATATTTAGTTCTATGGAAAAAAAAAAAACTCAAGACATAATACTAAACAAAAATATTGACAAACCACATGTGCTATAATTCCAATTTTGTTTAAGTTGCATATGTACCTAATATATGAAATATGTAGAAAGAGAAAAAAGACTAGAAATGGCCCTTCATGGATGATTTAAACTTTTTATATATTTCAGTTTTGTTCATCTTCTTCTGAAATAAGCATGTTACTTTCAAAATAATAAAAATAAAATAATTCTATTTCAAAAGTAACAGCCTTTAGTGCAGACCAGTTTAGGTAGTTCTCTACTTTGTGGTGGCACAATGGGAGCTTTAGAGAAAGCATGAATGCTGAAATTCGGATAAATGGAGAAAATAGAGTGAAAAGTCACCCAAAACAATCTACATCAAAGACCACCTGTCATATAAATGAACCAAAGATGCCTTCTATATATTGACTTGTAAGTTGTTTACTTCTTCACAGCAAGTTGAATCCTGTTAACTCAAATACCCACCAGGGCTAAAAATTTAACATGTCCAGTTGTTTCATATGTAGCCCCAATATGCAGAGTTTTGGGCTTCCCCAGTGGCTCATCAGTAAAGAATCCACCTGCAACGCAGGAGATGCAGGAGATAGGTTAGATCCCTGGGTTAGAAAGATCCCCTGGAGGAGGACATGGGAACCTATTCAATATCTTTGCCTGAAAAATCCCATGAACAGAGGAACCTGGCGACCACAGTCCATGGAGCTGCAGAGAGTTGTACGTGACTGAAGAGCCTGAGCATGGCACAGCGCACAGATTCTTAGCTGTTCAGGGCCTGTCTGCTCCGCATGTACCAGGAAAACGTGCCCCGCCTCTGCCAACCGCAGATGAGATAAAGATCCCAAGTTACTCCTGCCCTTTGCAGTCTTTGGCACGGAGTCCTCAGGTCACCAGGCTGACATCACCTCAACAAGTAAATTCTCTTCTCCTTCTTTCTCCTAGGAGTTCCTTATCCCTTCTCCCCTTCTTACTAGCCCCCAGGTCTACAGCCTCTGGAAGGTCTCCTGCTTTGAGGCATTTCCTGCATGCAAATCTGCCAAAGCAGTGTCCCCAAATAAAACTTTTTATGCTGCTGCCACCTCTTTTTCCTTGTTCAGACCTGAAGTTCTTCTGATCCCCCTACTCATTCCTTGAAGAATCGTCTTTGACCAAAACTGAGGAGCCACTCAGTTTTTGGCTCAGAGAGCAAGTTCCACACACATTTTTTCAGGAAACAAAAATGCAATTTCTTCAATTAATAGAATTAGACTATCTGTATTCCCAGGGTATAACTCAAGGACTTTGCTGGCCAAACCACTGTCCAGAATTCTCTTTTCTCCTCCCTTTGTCTGCTGTCAACTAACAACCATTAAAATATACCATTCATTTTATCAATATAAATGAAAGCCTCAAGTTCTCATTAACCTTAATATTTCCCATTACATTTTTTTGTCATTGACTTTGCCTGGATAGGTTTTCTTTTCTTTTTGTTTTTGACACATCTTAAATGCATATAATCAAATTTCAATATTGAAAGACATTTGTTTCTGATGCTTAAACCCCCTCTACCACTTTCCCTGCCTTTATCTGATGAAATCCATGCTAGAAACTAGTCTTCTGATAGAAAATAGCACTGTGTAAGATTCTGTTACAAAATTACTTTCCACGTTGAATTACAATGTGTCTCACTATAGATTTAACTATTATTTTTAATTCTCTACTTTGAGGGATAAATGGAACAGATTGGATTGCTCTACTAAATGGTCATCTTTCCTCTGTCTGAATGGAATCTTTTGTTCTCCAATTTAAAATTCTAATTCCTTCCACTGTTACTTATATGTCATACTTCTAAGGATCTCTAAGTTGTTTCCTACAAATTTACTGCAGTTTGCCCATGGTCTTCTTAAATTATGAGACCCAGAACTTGTGAAGGGCTCTATATCTGATATCTACAGATAAAATCAAACAGGATTAGATCTTTACCTTCATTTGAATATTTTAATGTCATGTTATTAGTTGTGGCGATCATAGTGTTGATTTCAATGTTTACTTTTCTCTGGCTGAAGTAATATTGAAAGGACAGATCACAAAACAAGTGGAGTAATATTTACACTCAAGTATCACTTCATGGCAAATAGATGGGGAAACAGTGTCAGACTTTATTTTTTGGGGTTCCAAAATCACTGCAGATGGTGATTGCAGCCAAGAAATTAAAAGACGCTTACTCCTTGGAAGGAAAGTTATGACCAACCTAGACAGCATATTAAATAGCAGAGACATTACTTTGTGAACAAAGGTCCATCTAGTCAAGGTTCTGGTTTTTCCAGTGCTCATGTATGGATGTGAGAGTTGGACTATAAAGAAAGCTGAGCATAGAATTGATGCTTTTGAACTGTGGTGTTGGAGAAGACTCTTGAGAGTCCCTTGGACTGCAAGGAGATCAAACCAGTCAATCCTAAAGGAAATCAGTCCTGAATATTCATTGGAAGGACTGATACTGAAGCTGAAACTCCAATATTTTGGCCACCTGATGCGAAGAGCTGACTCATTTGAAAAAGACCCTGATGCTGGGAAAGATTGAGGGCAGGAGGAGAAGAGGACGACAGAGGATGAGATTGTTGGATGGCATCACCGACTCAATGGACATGGGTTTGGGTGGACTCTGGGAGTTGGTGATGGACAGGGAGGTCTGGTTCATGGGGTCGCAAAGAGACGGACATGACTGAGCGACTAAACTGAACTGAAGAGATGGGACATTTGCTGTGTGCATGCTAAGTAGCTACAGTCCAACTCTTTGTGATCCTATGGACTATCGTTGGCCAGGTTCCTCCGTCCATGGGATTCTCCAGGCAAGAATACTGGAGTGGGTTGCCATGCCCTCCTCCAGGGGATCTTCCCCACCCAGGGGTCAAACCAATGTCTCTTCAATCTCCTGCATTGGCAGGTGTGTTCTTTACCACTAGTGCCACCTGGGAAGCCTGGAACACTTGCTGCTGCTGCTGCTGCTAAGTCACTTCAGTCGTGTCCGACTCTGTGTGACCCCACAGACAGAAGCCCACCAGGCTCCCCCGTCCCTGGGATTCTCCAGGCAAGAACACTGGAGTGGGTTGCCATTTCCTTCTCCAATGTGTGAAAGTGAAAAGTGAAAGTGAAGTCGCTCAGTCGTGTCCGACCTTTAGCGACCCCACGGACTGCAGCCTACCAGGCTCCTCCATCCATGGGATTTTCTAGGCAAGAGTACTGGAGTGGCTTGCCATTGCCTTCTCCGGGAACACTTGCTACTGATCCCAAAATTTAAACATTACCATAGCATACTTGGGTTGGTTCAGGGGTAGAATTGTGGAAAGAAGGGAACAGATGGAGCAAGATTTTGGAGTGTTTTGTAGATCCTTTGCAATAGTTAACTTCTGTCTTTATATCTGTTGACTTCGTGGAACTTTTGCCTTTACATTCTCATTCCTAAAGCCAACATCACCTCTATTGTGGAGAAACATAGCTATACTACTATAAAAATATATACAGATGCTGATGGTTGTATTTAATGCTCTGATTCAAGGCTTAAAGCCAAGTTATTCTTCAACTTGGACCTCAGGCCTGCCTCATCATCTTTCCTTTTTCCCCTAAAGGTTGAACCAACACTTTCTGACATCTGGCCAAAATTTTCTCATCATTATCCCTAGATGAAGCCACTGGGAGAAGTTTGGTGATCTAGGAGAGTCAGACACAATCTTCATATATTTATTAAAAAGCATGCTATGAACAGGAGTTCAGTAGTAAGGCCTGACTGCACACATGGGGTACATTGGATCATCTCCTCCCAGGGTAGAGTGTTGAGAACAAAATAACCATGTCTCAGAATGTGGTTGCTACTAATACATACTCTTCTTTAGAGACAAGGGTGTGATTGGTTCTTCTTAAATCAGGAAAGACCACATTGCCATTTATAACCACATGGAATCACCCTTTCAAATTGTTCAAATAATATGGTCATTCTGTGGGCTTCAAATAATTGCTATACTTAATAATATTACATTCCATCACTTACCTCCCCGACCCCACTCCATTAAGAAGATACTCAGATGCCAGTTCGAATTTGTGGTGCATTTCTTTCTGCTGAAATGAGAGAACAAGGAGACTGAGGCCGACTGCATACTCCAGGAGAGAGAAATATAAATTTGGAGTCTGCCTCTACCAGATACTATAATTCTCACATAAAAACTTCAGGTAAGGTACAATTCAAAAATTTTCATAGTGTCTTTTTCACTTTTCTCTAATCCTGTATTGTAGTTTCTTCGTATAAAAATGTAAACTAGAATAGCTTGCATATGATTGGTCAGATTCTCAACTGTATAACATAGCATCTAGTATCAAAACTGATTTAATTAAATGTTAGACTATATGTGTGTTATTTATAAATATATAAGTAAATATATTTAAGAAAAATAATATCTCACTTAAGTTGAGATGTTAACTGAACCACAAAACCACATAGGCCAGGAATAAATTGTAGAATGATCACTTTATTCTATACCTTATTACTTGTTCAAGTCACATATACCAGATTTCTTGACCTTGAATATGAGACAGAAGAAAATATGAGACAGTAAGAAAAGTACATTTTTCTATTAAAGTGCTTTGGTTAACCACATGGGGAAAAATCAGTTATAGACTGTAAACACATTTTCTTTAAGAGGGAGAAATATAAAACAGTTCACTTACCCATTTAAAAAGTCACTCAATTAAAATGTTTATAATTAGACACAGGAAAATACTGAAAGAATAGACAGAAAAACCAGAGTGTTTGTTCACACACACACACACAAACACACACCAACAAACACCTTAAAGCATGATCATAACTTAGCAACAATAAGAAAGCACAGGGCATGAAGATGAGTGGATAGAGGGGATATAAAGAGAGACAAGGTGATTCAAAGAGAGAGGTAGTTGGGGAGGTTGCCTTGAGTAGGCGCCCTTCATGGATCTTGTTTGCACGGATTGAGGCTTTCTCCCGTGCAAGTGTGTTGCCTTGTTTTGTCGTAACTGTGTTCAAAAGATTGAGTTGGCTTCCCTGATGACTCAGTGGTAAAGAATGCAGGAGACACAGATTCTATCTGTGTCCAGAAAGATGCCACCTGCCATAGAGCAACTGAGCCCTTGCACCACAATTACTGAGCCTGTGCTCTAGAACCAGGGTGCCACCACTACTGAAGCCCACATGCCCTCAAGTCTGCAAGAAGAGAAGCCACTGCAATGAGAAGCCCATGCATTGCAACTTAGAGAGTAGCTTCTGCTCAATGCAACTAGAGAAAAGCTTGCACAGCAATGAAGACCTAGCACAGCCCAAAATAAATAAATAATTTTTTTCCACACTCCAATAGTGTGTTTTATTTTTAGATATTGAACTGGATATCAGTTATATCACAGCAGTCTACTTTTTACTTTTTATCAAGCACTCTCATTTTCTTTCTCCTCCTCAACTCAGAAATAAAACATTTCTTGTCTAATTTCATACATAGAGTTTAGTAAGTACTTTTTTGAATTTAAAAATATCCTGAAATTTTAACTTCCACCCTATTCTTTTTTTTTTTTTTTTGCTGTTTTATTTTTTTTCTCATTCCCTTGTATTTATTTATTTTATTTTTAATTTATTTTTTCAAAAACAATTTTAGGAATCTTTACTTAAAAACAACCTTGTCTTAAAATGGAGTAACTTTGGTTTTACGAGCTGCAAGCAAAGTACAGAAGCAAAAGTGCATTACAGGAGCATTAAGTTCTACATTAGGTCACAGCATCTAATCTGAAATCACACTCATAATATCATTTTTCAGGATCTCTTGGAAATAGTTATTTCCCAGGATGTCTGAACCATAGCTACTCTATTTTGACTTTTAATTGTAAAAAAAAAAAAACAAAAAAAAAACTTTTTTTTTTAATAGCTAAAGCAGATTTCACCATTAATGATGTCAGTGTTTTTCTAGGTATGAGAAGATGCAAGAATTGGAACTCATAAATCCTTTTTCTGAAAAGATCTAACTATCTGAAGGCCTGTTCTGTTTTTTTTTTTTTTTTGTCCCAGAAGCATGAATTCTGACACTACAGACAGATTTCTTTCATCCATTTTACTCAGCATGTCCTCTGAAATAACCTAGAGAGAAAGATAGATTGTCAGTTAGTAGGATGGAAAACGGTACTTATTGTCTAGACTTTGGTTAAAATTTATCCACTGACATTTAAATTTCGTTGAAATCTAGCATCTACATCTGAAAGTGAAAAGTATAATTGAGAAGATAAATATTGGTAAAATACTCAGGGTAGTGTGCCCAAAAGAGAAGTAAAATGCCTAAAACTGGCTTTCCAAGATCGGATTCTTATGAATGATTGAGAGGGTTCTTTCACAATGAGGAAGTGAGAAAGGTGGACAGCAAAATAAAAGGCTGAGAAAAGATTTTTGGGCCACCTAGAATCTAGCTTCAGTCTGCTTCTCCAGTGAAAAGAATCTGGATGGGTGACCAACAAAAACCGTTATAAGTTAATAACTAAAATACAAGTAGTCTACTTAGGAAGATGATGGAGAACAGATACTGAAATCCAGAAAAAATAACATGGCACAAAATTACAGTTTCTCTGTGTTAAGCATAATGATTTCTTCAAGCCTCAGATGAACTTAAACTAAACTTTTAGTTTATTACTCTAAAATATGTGCTTCCCAGGTGGCTCAGTAAAGAATCTGCCTGCAATGCAGGAGACCCAGGTTCCATCCCTGAGTCTGGACGATCCCCTGGAGAAGGGAATGGAAACCCACTCCGGCATTCTTGCTGCAGAATTCCATGGACAGAGAAGCCGAGCGGCTACAGTCCATGGGGTCGCACAGAGTGGACATGACTGAACAACCAACACTTCCACTTCACTTTTCAAGTATATGTTTGAACAAGCGTTTTTAGGAGAGAAACTGCACAGAAGGCCATATAAAAATATCATTGCATGAGCATTCAAACGCAAAATAAGCACATAATTTACCATTAGGATCACAATTAAATGCAATTCATTTAGTAAACTGAATCTATTAGGAAAAAAATGTCAGGGGAGTGTTATGTGAGAAAGGGATGGACCAAAGTTTCCACTTTGGTGGCAACCCATTAAATCATTCTGATTTAATGACCTCTGAACAGAGGTTTTTAGAACTCAGGTTTATCAATAGAAAATATGTACCTTCTACTATGCCAATGGGTTCTTTGAAATATTGACATAAAATTTTTAAATGTATCTTTTCTAAAGTGAAAATAAGCTACAGACATGTGTAAGCAAAGTACGTCTTGGTTAGTACTGACTGATGTGATGTTAAAACTTTAGAGATCACTTCTAAATGAATAATGATATTGCTTATATTCATCCTGAAGTAAATTGAGAATTCCTCTCAAGCTGGCTGGTGGAAAGGTAGTTATATCTCTCTCTTTCCATTTTATTTATTTCCCTTGACTTCATTTTACTTTTAGGCTGTCACACCTCCTTTTTTAATTTTTTTTAAATTAAAATATAGTTGATTTACAATGTTGTATTAGTTTTAGGTGTACAGCCAAGTGATTCAGTTGTATACACACATGCTCACACACACATATTTTTCAGATTCTTTCTCTTATAGGTAATTACAAATATTGAGTATAGTTCCCTGTGCTATACAGTAGGTCATTACTAGCTATCTAGTTATGTATAATAGTGCATACATTTTAATCCCAAGCTCCTAATTATCCCATCCCACCCCTTTCCCTTTTTATAACCATAAATTTGTTTTCTATGTCTATGGGTCTATTTCTCTTTTGTATATAAGCTCTTTTGTAAGTATGTTGCATCTTCTTTTATCCTTTGAAATCTCAAGGGTAGTACCAAGGAAAGCAGGTGAGCAAAAATGAAAACCATTACCTCATCGTGAGCACTTGTTTTCCCTTCCCTTATACTGAGAACTATGAAGCATAGACAAAGAATGGAAAGAAAGAAGAATTTCTTAAAGGAATTATGTAAGTCACATATTTGCTGTGAAAATGGGAACATGTGATAATAGTTTCACAACTAACAAATAAATATAACCGCCATAATATTTATTTAATTTCTAAAGAAAAATATTCTGATATTATACCCAAAAGAAGGCCAATGTCTCCTTAGAAATTTGAATAATTTGACCTTTACCTTGAACTTAAATTTCGTCAAGGTAAATCTTTCCAAAACTGATTTTCAATAATTAGTTTTGTACCTGTTGGAATAAGAGACATGGAAGATAGATAATAACAAAAGTAGAATTTCAACTGTGTTTGAGAGAGAAATTTGCTAAAAGATGAATATGTACATTGCAACGGAACAATTTATCAATAAGAAATCATATTTTTCATCAGTTTTGAAATTGCTAATATTTCACAATATTAGTAGAGATATTATTCGATCAATATCAGTCCAACATTTGGGATAATTCATAGAATAACCGTGGACTTTTTAAAATAGTCAGATCTAGTCTGAACCCTGTTACATATTGACCTTATGCCTTTGAGCTAAATTTATTTCTGTTTCCATTTCCTCATCTGTAAAAAAAAGAACACTCAATCTAATAGACCGGTAGTCAAGTCAGAAAATATACCAAAAGCAATTAAAATTTTGATAGTGCATGTTTAATAAATATTAGTTATTTCCCTTCTTCATTCACTAAATGCAACCTAAAGCTCTACAGTTTCCAGAACTTACTGGCAAAAATCTTAGTGAATGGCCAACCACCTTCTGTAACCAAAATACATGGGATAACCTTTCTTTGTGGGCTTCCCTGGTAGCTCAGCTGGCAAAGAATCTGCCTGCAATGCAGGAGACCCCAGTTTGACCCTAAAATACCTACTGCTTATATTTTCTCTAAAGTAATAAGTAGATGCTTAGCAACCCTATAGGATGTAGATGCAAGTGAATTATCAGAATTGCTTCTTGCTTTCCACGAGCTTAACAACCTTTTTACCTTTCAATTCTGCTTTTATCCAGGAGGCACTTAAGATTTTAAAAAGACTGACAAAAGGTAGTTACACATTCTTTTAAAGCACCTTTGAAATTCTGTAACTTAAGGTGGATTTTCACAAAAGGAGGTAGTGAAATTGAAAATTTTGAATTTTTCAGTTGGGATTAGTGAAAGTGAAGAATGAGGGAAAGGAGATAAACTGAGTTACTCTTTTTGAGTATTAAAATATAACAACATATTTTTTATCCTAGTCTGGATCCAATGTCCTTCCATTAATTTTTTCATGATAGTAATCCTAAAGCTGTGAGATTCTCAACATTTATAATATTACAAAGAGAAACTTGAACTCAGAGAATTTAATAGATTGCCTGATATAAACACTGGATGAGGTACACAGGGAGATATTCCAAGTTCCTTCTTCTAAACTAAATTTGCCTTCCTTTTCTCTCAAGTTACAAATTTTAATCCTGTTGATCCCATAATAAATGAGTTTTATACCACTTCTCACTGGATACATAACTTTTCACTTCTATCTCTATGCTAAAATTTGTCTTAGTATGCAATACTCTCTCTGGTATAAACACTTATTTTCTTAAATGGTAAGAGCCATTTAGCCAGGATAGCTGGAAGTTGCTCATAATCAGGTAGCTGTCAAAGCCCTCTGATCTCCCAAAGCAGACTTGAGAGCATCTCTGAGACACAGCATCATGATGATATGTACATTTGTTAAAGAAACCACAGAGATTTCAGTAGGAATAGAATACAAGGAGAAAACCCATGAATGATCTCTTTAAAGTTCAGAAGTGAAACGAGCCATACTCAGTTCCAAGCATAACAGGCATGTGTGAGACAGAAACAGATATACTTTTAAAGTTCTTTTAAAAAAGATAGTCCCAGAGAATATGAGATAACTTACCATACACAATTCTCTCTAAGACCAGATTACTTTTCACTCTTCTCTTCTGATATATGCTTGAGATAATCTCCATTGTTGGGTAGAGACAGTATCTATGAGAGAACTTTCCCTCAGCCTGACACATATTCACCACTGGAAGGAATCCCTTGAGTGAAATTTTCCTATTCTCTGTTTTGGACAGAACAAGAATCATGAAAATAATTTGCACTGGACATCTCTTGGGAACTTCTCTGTTAAGAGCAATAAATTTTGCATATTCTGAGAATCAAAAGAGGGAGACAAGAAAATCCACATATAAAGCAGCTAAGCATTAACCATAAGTGAAGTTTCAGATTATTTTTCATTTAACGTATAAGTACTAGGCAGATGTCTTCTGCGATCTTAGTCTCTAACTAAATCTAAATCATTAGATACAGTTAAGGTTTTATTAATAGTTCCAGTTCCACGAGAAATCATATCTTGACCACTATGATATATGACCACCAACAGAAAACCTTGATATGGATGGCATGCTCTAATGCATGCCTAATGTTTTCTAAATAGTCAGGTAATGTTGATTACCTGACTAATTAGTTTCAACATTATTTATGATTACTTCAGGTCCTGATAGTTATGCACTGGATGTCAAGTTATTAAAATATCTTCAAAAGAACACTGATATTAGCATAAAATACATTTAATTTGATCTTTTAGGTCTTTTTAATAATTTTATTGTGGTGTCATTAATATATAACAAACAGCACATACTTAAAATGTGCAATTTGATAAAATTTGACATATGTGTTCAACAATGAACATCATCACAATGAAGACAGTGAACATATCCACCAGCCTTTATGTTCCTTGATAATCCCTCTTTAATAGAAAAGATACATGCATCCTGATGTTCATTGCACAATTATTTCAGTAGCCAAGATACAGAAACAATCTAAGTATGCATCAATATATGAATGGATAAAGAAGATGTGACATTTCTATATATAATTATAGATATACACACAATGGAATATTACTCAGTCAATGAAATAGTTAAATTCTGCCATTTGCAACAACATGGATGAACTGAAATGTATTATATGTAATGAAATAAGTCATACAGAGGCAAATACTGTGTGTTATCACTTATATGTGATCTCAAGCCATTTCTTCAATGAGCTTCCTAAGAAGTCTCTCAATATAAGTTGTAACCTACATACATCTCTCTTTCCCTCTGAATTTCTTTCCCATCTGTGAATATAATGTAATATTGTCAGGCACCTTGGTGTTGTCTTTTTTTACTTTGGTGCACCAGGTGTTGATTTTACAAATAATTGTGGTTGTTGTTTAGTCACTAAGTCATGTCTTACTGTAGCCTGCTAGGCTATTCTGTCTATGGGATTTCCCAGACAACAATACTGGATTGGGTTTCCTTCTCCAAGGGATCTTGCTGACCCAGCGATCAAATCCGTGTCGCCTGCATTGGCAGGCGAATTCTTTACTACTGAGCCACCAGGGAAGCCAATACAAATAATAAAACTCAGATAACATAAAACAAGAGTTCCATATATTCAACAAATATTTAATGTGGATAAGTAAATACAATGTATTTTTATCATCTTGATTTAGTTCAAACTTGAATAATACCTCTTGTCTACATCTTAAAATCTGGGAGGAGAGAAAAGATATGTATATAAACAAGCAAACATAAAGCAGCTTATGAAAAGCGTAAAAAGAAAGATACGCAAATGGTGAAATAAAAATTCAGAGATGGAAAAGGTGCTTCCATTAGGGGAATAAGGAGAATTATTATGGGAAAATGTCATTTGAACTAGACCTTGAAGGATAGATGGGGCTTTGCAGGTACTGCCGTTTAGTCACTCAGTCGTATCCAACTCTTTGCGACCCCATGCCAGGCTTCCTTGTCCTTCACCATCTCCTTGAGTTTGCTCAAACTCATGTCCATTGAATCAGCGATGCCATCCAACCATCTTGTCCTGTGTTGTCCACTTCTCCTGACCTCAATCTTTCCCAGCCAGCATCAGGGTCTTTTCTAATGAGTTGGCTGTCCACATCAGGTGACCAAAGTATTGGAGTTTCAGCTTCAACATCAGTCCTTCTAATGAATATTCAGGTTTGATTTCCTTCAGGATTGACTGGTTTGATCTCTGTGCAGTCCAAGGGACTCTCAAGAGTCTTCTCCAATGCCACAGCTCAAAAGCATCAATGTGCAGGTATAGAGGGAAGTAATGAGAATTCCATACAGAGAAAATGGCCACAAAGAATCAAATATGAAAAACTGAAAGCTGCCTCAGAGAATGAAATGCTGCCCAAAATTATTCTGAGAGAAAGAGTAGGAAAAGGGAAGAAAGAAAGTCACTAGAAGTCTATTTGTAGAGAACTGGGAAAATTTTTAATAAGGAAACCACTGGTGGATTTTAAGCAGGCAAATGATAGAATCAAGACTGTTTTAGGGAACCAAGGTCCGTCTAGTCAAGGCTATGGTTTTTCCAGTGGTCATGTATGGATGTGAGAGTTGGAGTGTGAAGAAAGCTGATCGCTGAAGAATTGATGCTTTTGAACTGTGGTGCTGGAGAAGACTCTTGAGAGTCCCTTGGACTGCAATGAGATCCAACCAGTCCATTCTAAAGGAGCTCAATCCTGGGTGTTCATTGGAAGGACTGATGCTAAAACTGAAACTCCAATACTTTGGCCACCTCATGCGACGAGTTGACTCACTGGAAAAGACTCTGATGCTGGGAAGGATTGGGGGCGGGAGAAGGGGATGACAGAGAATGAGATGGATGGATGGCATCACCAACTCGATGGATGTGAGTTTGAGTGTACTCCGGGAGTTGGTGATGGACAGGGAGGCCTGGCGTGCTGTGATTCATGGGGTCGAGGAGAGTTGGACACGACTGAGCGACTGAACTGAACTGAATATAACCAAGAGGTAATAAAGTCTAAGTAATCTTTTCCTCTTTAGTCTTTCAGTGTAAAGAGTTTACTTTTATGTGTTAATTGGGAAATCACACGTTCCTCTGAAGTATTTTAGTCAATAAGCTTAAATATTGATACTTCTCGCTCTTTTCTCTCATATCTAAAGACTTTTACCATAATGCCCTTCTAAAAGATACTTCTAAATTCTCCAAATTTTTATCATCAGTGTCCTACAGTTTCTATATATCAACATTTGCCTCATTGGGGTCTCTGCGCATCCCCTCTCTATTCTGCAAAATATGCACAATGATATTTGAAATATTCCTATCAGAACTTTGGCTGACACATTGTATCTTTTTTTGCTCCACAAACTGTGTTTTCTGGAAACTTTTGGAATCCATATTTCAGGTGGGCAAGTTATTTGTAAATAATGGGGTCTCAGAGAAGTTGCTACTTCCCTTTACTGATCCCTCAGAGAATGTGCACTAGTTTAACTTTATAAAGAAGCTTTGGCTTGGAAGAGAACTTCCCTAAAGCCACAGAGGCCACGTGTCAAGAGAATCTGTGATAAAGAAAGTGAAATCTTAATTTTGTGAAGCAATAAACTCTTTATCCAGCTAGAGACAGAAGGATATGATTTATTAAACGGGTCCTTAGAGATCTGGTCAACATCAAAACCACAGGTCTTTCTTTCGAGAATAGCAGAGTCCTGACACCATTAGTCTAATCCCCTTTTATCCCCATCTCCTTACATTGATTTCTTAATGCTTTTGATTTGGAGTGACTTTAAAAGGATTTAGATTACTAAAAGATGCACAAACTTCTATGAAGTCATTATGAAAGACTTCTCAGAACACTGGTGTGGAAAATAAGTGGAAGAAAATTACTTTTGAAAATGTTGTGTTTGTGCTGAAAATATAAGCCTTCATAACTTTTAGGACTCACATCCCTGCATATTGCCACACACAAAAAAAAAATTTCAAGAAGTTCAGATACCTGGCATCGTTTCCATGAGAATATAGAGTAAAAAGAAATTTGCTTACAACAAAAGAAAGCATTTGCCTTCTCTTGAATTGTGGAAACGTTTTACTTTAAACTAGCTTATAAGTAAAATCAATCCCAAAAACTTGTGGAAAAAAAAATACTACAAAATATAGTCCCATACCTAGCTTTTTTTTTCTCCAAAATTTTAAGTAAAAGACTAAGTGCAAACTGAAAGCCACTGATTTCTAGAGAATCACTGTAACATTACAAAAGCTAATGTCGGTGAGTAACATTATGCTCTTGTATATTTTATGTTGCAGAAAAGCAGAGGTAGTGCCTTTAAAATGGTTACTACCAACTTACTGTAAAATATATCCATTTATTTTTCACATTTTAATGATATGATAAGGAATATATTCAACTGAGATGTAAATTGTAAAACCTTCTCTGCTGAGTATTTCACCATAAGATAGGTTTAGTTAAAAAAAAAAAAAAACTAGTACATTTATGGGGTTAACTTTGTGTTACATGCTGTATAGAAACTGTCACAGATCATCTCTGTCCCCAAAATAACAAGCTGACAAAATGTGTTTAAAGTTCTCTAGTTCTATCAAACTAAGGGAGAAATTCAGAAGCAGGCAAAAGTTTGTTTCTGTGCCACCAGTTACCTACTATGCCCAGAACTCAGAGTACATAGCCAAGAACAAGCGGACTATATTCTCTTCCTGACTGATGAATTTAGGGAAATATCTTCTCCTCATTCTCAAACAAGAACACATTTGAAACTAATTCTAAATGATAAATATATGTCTGTTGACGTTGCAGGTTCCTGACCCAGTGAACATCTCTGAGCCAGATTCCCGCTTTGTCTTTGTAAGAGAATTTATACTCCTAGGTTTTCCTTGTGAGTGGAAGATTCAGAGCCTCCTCTTCTCACTCTTCCTTACGATGTATGCTCTGACCATAACAGGGAATGGGGCCATTATTTGTGCTTTATGGTGTGACCAGCGACTCCACACCCCCATGTACATATTCCTGGGGAATTTCTCCTTTCTAGAGATCTGGTATGTCTCTTCTACAGTCCCCAAGATGTTGGTCAACTTCCTCTCAGATAAAAATACCATCTCCTTTGTTGGATGTTTCCTACAATTTTATTTCTTTTTTTCCTTGGGAACGACTGAATGCTTACTTTTGGCTGTCATGGCTTTTGATCGGTACCTTGCTATCTGCCGTCCCTTGCACTACCCTAATATCATGAATGGGCATCTCTGTACCAAACTGGTCCTTATCTGCTGGGTCTGTGGGTTTCTGTGGTTCCTGATCCCCATTGTTCTCATTTCTCGGATGCCCTTCTGTGGACCAAACATTATTGACCATGTTGTGTGTGACCCAGGGCCACTGTTTGCATTAGCATGTGTCTCTGCCCCCAAAACCCAATTGCTTTGCTACAGTCTAAGCTCAATAGTTATCTTTGGTAACTTCCTCTTCATCCTGGGGTCCTATTCTCTTGTCCTAACAGCTGTGTTGCGTATGCCTTCAGCTACTGGGAGACAGAAAGCCTTCTCCACCTGTGGGTCTCATTTGGCTGTGGTATCCCTGTTCTATGGCTCTCTCATGGTCATGTATGAGAGCCCAGGACTTGGACATTCTGCTGGGATGCAGAAAGTTGCAACTTTGTTCTATGCTATGGTGACCCCACTCTTCAATCCTTTTATCTATAGCTTCCGGAATAAGGAGATAAAAGCAGCCTTGAGGAAACTTCTCGGGAGTTTCAACATAATGTAAGACATATTAGATGATCCATCCATTGTCAGGTCAGTATAGTCTAACATGAAACAACCAGAATTATATTGTTATCTAAGCTTCAAATGTGGGTCTAGTGATATTAACTTATATCAGCCTGTGAAATAAAACATTTATGAGGCCACTTACAATCATAAAATGCTGAGATTTTATAGATAACTGATAGTGTCGGGTTCCTCCTTGGCATTTAGCCTGTATGTTAAATAAGGAATGTACACCACACTTAGGTGTTTTTGAAGAGTTAATATGACTCACCTGTGGTCAAAATTCCTATCTTCTATTTGATAATTTAGGTTAATAGTTCTGGGATCAATAAAATTGTAATTATGTCATTTTGCTTGTTTAGTTGGCTAGTTGTAAAGTAAAAAAGGAATCATTACTATATTATTTTCCAATTGTAGTTCTTATCATATTTGACTTTATTATTCTTAGTAAATAAACACTTGAAAGCAATTATCCAAAATTTCTGTAGAGAACGTATGTTCGCCTATATATACTGCTTTATCTAAAATGGATGACCAACAAGAACCCGCTGTATAGCACATGGAAACCTGCTCAACGTTATGTGGCAGGCTGAATGGGAGGGGAGTTTGGGGGAGAATATATACATCTGTATATATGGCTGTGTCCTTTCTCTGTCCACCTGAAACTATCACACCATTGTTAATCAGCTGTGTGTGCATGTGTGTTAATTCACTTCAGTATTCTGAATACTAATATTTTCATCAAAGTGTCACCAAAAGATTGATCCTGTAATGGGGTTTTAGGTAACAGAACATCTCCACCTAGAAACTGGAGAGGAAAACAGTCTTGGGGATATACTACTTAAGATCAAAGAAATGAATGTCAGTTCAAGGTTATTTGTTACTAAAATAGTGTTAAAATAACATTGAGGGACAATTTTAAAGAAAAGCATCCAGAATTCAATCCCTGCAATAAAGGTATTTTCATTTGTATTTATGCGTCATTTAATATAATGTCAAATTTGTTCCATATTATGACAAGTCTTTATAATTATTTTTAGAAACTATAATATTCCATTCAAATATATGGCATGGATTGTTTATGTAGTGAAGTGACTATTCTCCTAGAAGGAAAATTGTTCTTCCAAGTCCCTTGTAGCTGACTTGTGAAGGATATAAAAAGGAATTTCCAGAACATATATTAAGAGAAAAATATATGTTACCACTAAGTAATAATGACTGCTTAAGAACTAGTACTCAGGGAATCAGACTCCTGTTCCATCCACTTCCAATCTTTTTCTTGAATATTATTTCCATTATTTTATTGTAAAAAATAGTACCTTAATAAAACCTTTATAAAGATTTGCCATGGAGATACATTGAAAACCTAATTTAGGACTCCTTCAGTTCAGTTCAGTTCAGTCGCTCAGTCGTGTCCGACTCTCCGCGACCCCATGAATCACAGCACGCCAGGCGTCCCTGTCCATCACCAACTCCCGGAGTTCACTCAAACTCATGTCCACAGAGTCGGTGATGCCATCCAGCCATCTCATTCTCTGTCGTCCCTTCTCCTCCCACCCCCAATTCTTCCCAGCATCAGAGTCTTTTCCAGTGAGTCAACTCGTCGCATGAGGTGGCCAAAGTATTGGAGTTTCAGCTTTAGCATCAGTCCTTCCAATGAACACCCAGGATTGATCTCCTTTAGAATGGACTGGTTGGATCTCCTTGCAGTACAAAGGCTGCTAATAAATATGATGACTCAAATTAAAGGTAAAAAAAAAAATACTGACTTTTTCTTTTTATTTCCTCTGAGGAAACCACTAACCATCACAATTATTTTTAAGCATCACCTTTCTGTGTTCTTTTGAAAGCTTAAGTACTGAGAAACAGACAAAAAGAACACTATCATCTTACTGTTATTCCTAGTGCTCTTTCTCCCTCCATCTCTCTCTGTCTTTTTCTCTGTCTTTGGGATACAGTTTGGCCTTGAAAAAATGTCAGATACAAATTACGTTATACTGTGCAAAGGTTGTAAAGCAGTAAAAACCCATGAATGTACGTGGAAAAAACAAACTTTTGTTTCCCTGACCCTCAACAAACAAAATCACCTCATACAGTACTTGAAAAAAAAAAAAAGAATTATTGATACAAGTGGTAAAAGAAATATTTCAATATATCCATATGCAAATTTATGAGATTCTTACTCCAAAAACAGGTCCAAAAAATAAAAATCCAAAAAGAATTTCAGTCAAGTCAAGCATGATGTGAATCAAGGGAGCCTTCTCTTTGGGACACGAAGTTACCAAAACCCAACCCTGGTTCTGATTTCATGACTTCCTCACAGAAGTATCTCAGTAGCCCATATCCTCTGGGTAAGGAGATACACCATTCAGGTAGAAATCTACCATTCTGTTTCTTCTTCCTTCCTCCTCTACACTCCCAATCTATAGTGTGAAGGTCAAGCTCTCTCCAGAAAAGCCATGGGCCCATCTTTAATCTTCCTAATACAAAGGGACTCAGTATGAAGACTAGTGAAAGGACTCAGTGGAAAGAGATAGACATGGTGAAGACAGTGGGCTGTACTTACGATAAGGAAGAACATAGACTCTCCTGCAAACAAAGAAGCATCTCATTATTTCAGACATCAGGAGGTATGACACGAAAGCAGTGAGAACTGAAACCCCCAAACCAGATTGGAAAAGAGAAATTGTGAAACAGAAAAGGCTATTAGGAGGGAAAAGCGAAAGAAAACCTTGTAAGTTGGAGAAGTTAAGAGGTCAACAAAGCACCCTACTCTTCGCCCTGACACTTCCCACCTTCAGTTGAAAAGGGTGTCACACTTATGGATGAGAGGAAGGAAAGATCACAGAGGAAATGAAGATGAGAAAGAGGGACTTCCCTGGTGGTCCAGTGGTGAAGAATCCACCTTCCAAGGCAGGGGATGCAGGTTCGATCCCTGGTCAGGGAACTAAGATCCCATATGCCACAGGGCAACTAAGCTCGTGCTCTGCAACTACTGAGTCTGCACGCTCTAGAGCCCGGGTGCCACGGCAAGAGAGAAGCCCGCACACCACAACTAGCACACGCACCATAACAAAGATCCAACGAGGCCCAAAAATAGAAGAGAGGAGAAAAAGGCCTTCCTGAGAACTGTCAACCCTTTCTCCCCTGATCTTCATTTCCTCTGTTCAAAGGTTAAAAATTGTTCCAGTGCCAGGTAAGCTTTGTGGACAGTGTGGAAGAGTAAGTAGTGAAAACAAACAAGGGTGAAAGCAAAAATGGAGAATCTCTCCTTCATAGAGACCCTGGACCTCTCCAGGGGAGGCCCGAAGCCTCAAGTTAGGCAGGGGCTGGGCAGAGCTCAGCATTTGAGTTAAAACTTGCCACATTTAACTGGCCAAATGAGGAACCATCATTTGTGGACAATCTAAGTGATGCCAACAAAGCTAATTCCCTAAGGACAAAGGGCATTCCACAGTCCAGAACTCTTCTGTATTCCTTGGATCCCTATTCCAAGGTCATTGTGTGTTCCTAGTCTGAGATCTATTCCAGGCTCTGAAATCTCATAGGTACTAGAAAAGAGAGGGAAGTCCAAGAAAAAAAGGGCATGCAACTTGACATATAGAGGACTGTAGGGGTGAGCTCAAGAAACAGTCTTTCTAGAATGCAAGGAATAGCCATGGAGACAGAAGGACTCAGCATGGAGTATGTTGAGTGACACAGTGAGGCTGGTGGCTTTGCAAGGTAAAGTTACCTGGACAAATATCCCCAGGAATTCTCCTCATGCCTCCCCTGAACTTTTCTTTGAAGTCTGAGATGCATACAACTGTGTTGCTTGAGGAAAGGTAGTTTAGTGCTTCCAGAGTCAGCCTTTTTGTGATCACCCAAGCATGTTGTCTTCATGGGGAACTGAAGGGAAGGTGGAAAAGTCTGTGTCTTTCAATACAAAATCGTCCTTTGCCCAAAGTCTCGAGTTACTGAAAAAGCTAAATCCCTCTTGGGAGGGTGTCTTCACTGTGGTAACTGACATCTGGTCTCTCAGGGCACCAGTCTGGTCGCCTGTCTCTTTCTATCTTTCTTGGACTGGGATGAGCGACGTGCGATTACCACTTGTTTCTACTGCTTCCAGCTTTGTATACTTGACCTTGGGAAGAACCAAATTCAAACTGTAGAGGACAGGGATTTCCTGAGCTATTGCTCCCTGAAACACCTCAGACTTCATGCCAATGGCTTGCAGTCACTTCCTTCCAGGCTCCTGAGTGCTCTACCCCAGCTACAGAGGCTCCCTCTAATAAAGAATAAACGGCCCAGAAGGCTCCCAGTGGGCCAGTTCAGCTCAGCCTGAGGGTGCTAGATCTGTCCCACAACAATCTCTGGGGTCCCCTCCTTTCTCCCTCAACTCCAGGAGCTCTGGCTGAGTGGTAACAAACATTCCAATTTACCCAACAAGAACCTGGAGGGACTGAGATGGCTGAAGAGACCCTAAACCTGAGGTGGAACTAAACTGAGGCTGACTCTTCTCCCTTCCTGCCCTCACCTCACTGAACCTCCTGAGTGGATCTTAGGCAGCTCCAGGGTTCCCAGAAGCTGAGCCATCTGCAGCTGGATTCTCCTGAGATGTTGAAGACCTATTTTCCTTGGCATCATAGCACTGTTCAGCTTGGAGGACTGGACAGAAGTTTGCAGTGAGTTTACAGAGACCCCTTCCTGTTCCTGGAGAATCTCACATCGCTGCATCCAGATGACACCGTCCACCCTGCGTCACCTCACTCTGAGAGGCTGCAGCCCCTTCATCTTCTCTAGCCATTCGTCTAGGGATTCCTCCCACAGCTTCCCCTCCTGGAGCACTTGCACTGCTGGTCTGATCATGAGGGTACAGAAGGTCTACGTCTATTTGCAATGCCCAGGCTGCAAGTGTTGGAGCTGGGAGACCTGGATGTGCTATGCCCCAAGTTCAGTGAAGCTGGAGATGCTACTTGAGGAGCTGCCTCTAAAGTTACAGGTTTTGGCACTGAGCAACCTGAACCTCAGAAATACTCTGTCTCCCACTTCAGAGGCTTGGGCCTCTCTTAGAGGCTGCTGCTTAGCTCCACTCTACTGCCTTCCAGTGATCTCTAACCTAGGACAACTTGACCTCCTAAAAAAGTTAAAATAGGCAAATATGGATAATATCTTAAAAATATGCAAATATAGGATCAATTCCCGAAAATTTTTTAAAGAAAGAAAAATTTAAAAGATTACCAGAAAATTGCAAGATGTTATAAGTGTTCCCAAAGAGGAAGATAGTTTAAGTACATTGATTAAAATGGAATATCATGAACCCATTAAAAATCATGCTTGAAGGATATGTACTTTTATGGGGAAAGACTTGTAACATAATATTAACATATATGCACTACTCTATGCAAAGATAACTAATAAAGATCTACTATGTAGCACAGGGGGGCTTCTCTGATGGTTCAGCAGTAAAGAATCTGCCTGAAATGCTAGAAACACAGGAGATGCGGGTTTGATCCCTGGGTCAGGAAGATCCCCTGGAGGAGGGCATGGCAACCCACTCCAGTCTCCTTGCCTGGAAAATCCCATGGACAAAGGAGCCTGGTGGGTTACAGTCTATGGGGCCTCAGAATTGGACACGACTGAAACAGCTGAGCACAGCTCAGCATATAGCACAGGGAACTCTACTCAATATTCTGCATTAACCTATATGAGAGAAGAATCTAAAAAATAGTGGACATATATGTATATATAATTGATTCATGTTGCTGTACACCTGAAACCAACATTCTACTCTAATTTAAAAATGCTTAAAAAATTTACCAATTGCATGTACTATAATCCAATTTTGAAAAAATTGTATATGTACCTAACATAGGAAATGTGTAGAAGAGAGAAGATTGGACTTCCCAGGTAGCTCAGTTGGTAAAGAATCCCCCTGCAATGCTGGAGACCCAGGTTCAATCCCTGAGTCAGAAAGATCCCCTGGAGAAGGAAATAGCAACCCACTCCAGTATTCTTGGGTGGAAAATCCCATGGACAGAAGAGCCTGCTGGGCTACAGGCCATGGGGTCACAAGAGTCAGACACAATTTAGTGAGTAAACCACCTCCAGAAGAGAGAAGATTAGAAGTGTAAATTTGAAATGGCCCCAGAAATGGAATTGTGAATAATTTAAACTTCTTATATATTTCTGTTTTATTCATTTTTTCTTAAAATAAGTAGGTATTAATGAAATTAAAAGACACTCCTTGGAAGGAAAGTTATGACCAACCTAGATAGCATATTAAAAAGCAGAGACATTACTTTGCCAACAAAGGTCCGTGTAGTCAAGGCTATGGTTTTTCCAGTGGTCATGTATGGATGTGAGAGTTGAACTGTGAAGAAAGTTGATCGCCGAAGAAATGATGCTTTTGAACTGTGGTGCTGGAGAAGACTCTTGAGAGTCCCTTGGACTGCAAGGAGATCCAACCAGTCCATTCTAAAGGAGATCAGTCCTGGGTGTTTATTGGAAGGACTGATGCTAACGCTGAAACTCCAATACTTTGGCCACCTCATGCGACGAGTTGACTCACTAGAAAAGACTCTGATGCTGGGAGGGATTGGGGGCAGGAGGAGAAGGGGATGACAGAGAATGAGATGGCTGGATGGCATCACCGACTCGATGGACATGAGTTTGAGTGAACTCCGGGAGTTGGTGATGGACAGGGAGGCTTGGTGTGCTATGATTCATGGGGTCGCAAACAGCTGGACATGACTAAGCGACTGAACTGAACTTCCTAATAATAAAAATAAATAAAATCTCTTTCAAAAGTGAAACCACTTAATACAGACTAAATTAAGTAATCTCTACTTTATGGTGACACAATGGGAGTTTTAGAGAAAGCATGAATGCTGAAATCTAGGTAAATGGAGGAAACCGTGAAAAGCCATTACAAACAACCTATTTCAAAGACCATTTGTCATATAAAGGAACCAAAGATGGCTTCCACATATTGGCCCATAGGTTATTTACTTCTTCACAGCAAACTGTATTTTACTAGCTTGAAGACTCACACAGGACAAAATTGTTACTCATCCAGCAGTTTCATTCGTGGTCCAGATATGCAGGTTTTCAGCCATTTAGAGCCTGCCTACTTGGCACATTCCAGAAAACTGTGCCCAACACCTGCTGGCCACAGGTAAATGTTCCAAATTACTGCCTTTCAGAAATCTTTGGCACAGAGTCCTCACCCTCACCAGGCTGACATCATTTAGACAAGTAAGCCTTCTCTCTGTTCTCCTTCTTTCTCCTAGAAGTTCCTTAGCTCTCCTTCCCTTGTTAGTGGCCCCCAAGTCTATAAGCCTCTGGAAGGTCTCCTGCTCTGAGGGATTTCCTGCAAGCTAATCTTGAGAGTCCCTTGGACTGCAAGGACATTCAACCAGTCCATTCTAAAGGAGATCAGTCCTAGGTGTTCATTGGAAGGACTGATGCTAAAGCTGAAACTCCAATACTTTGGCCACCTCCTGTGAAGACTTGACTCACTGGAAAAGACTCTGATGCTGGGAGGGATTGGGGGCAGGAGGAGAAGGGGACGACAGAGAATGAGATGGCTGGATGGCATCACCGACTCGATGGACATGAGTTTGAGTGAACTCCGGGAGTTGGTGATGGAGAGGGAGGCCTGGCATTGCAAAGAGTCGGACACGACTGAGCGACTGAACTGAACTGAACTGAATCTGTAAAAGCAGTGTCATCAGACAAAATTATGTGTACTACTGCACCTTGAGGCCATATCTTTTTCCTTGTCCAGCCCTGAAGTCCCTTGAGCACCCTACACCCACCTTGCAGAACTAACTTTATCCAAACCAAGGAGCCACTCAATTTTAGGCTCAAAGAGTGAAAGAGTTCCACGCACATTTTTTCAGTGTGTGTGTGAAAAATTGGCATTGTAAAAAAAAAAAAAAATGCCAGTTTTTTCAATTAATAGGATTAGACTATTTGTAGTCCCAGTATATAACTCCAGGACTTTGCTGGCCAAGCTGCAGTCCAGAATTCCCTTTTTGCCCCTGTTGTCTGCTGTCAACTAGTGACCATTAGAATATACCATTCATTTTCACCAGTGTTAATGTGAAAAGCCCAAGTTCTCATTAATCTTAACATTTCACATGATTTCTTTTTTCTTTTTCTGATACATCTTGAATGCATACAACCAAATTTCAGTAGTAAGAGAAATTTGCTTCTGATGCTTGCTGCTAAGTCACTTCAGTCATGTCTGACTCTGTGCAACCCCATAGACAGCAGCCCACCAGGCTCCGCCGTCCCTGGGATTCTCCAGGCAAGAGCACTGGAGTGGGTTGCCATTTCCTTCTCCAATGCATGAAAGTGAAAGTGAAGTCTCAGTCGTTTCCGACTCTTAACGACCCCATGATCTGCAGCCCACGAGGCTCCTCCGTCCATGGGACTTTCCAGGCAAGAGTACTGGAGTGGGTTGCCATTGCCTTCTCCGCTTCTGATGCTTAAACCTGCTCTAACCACTTTCTCAGCCTTTATCTGGTGAAATCCATGATAGAAAGCAATCTTCTGAAACGGCTTATTCATCACTGGCTAGGAATCCTTTTCAAAGTTATTCGCCACATTTAATTACAATGTGTCTCTCTATGTGCTGTGCTTGGTCGCTCAGTCATGTCCGACTCTTTCTGACCCCAAGGCCTGTAGCCCACCAGGCTCCTCTGTCCATGGGATTCTTCAGGAAAGAATACTGGAGTGGGTTGCCATGCCCTCCTCCAGGGGATCTTCCCAACCCAGGGATCTAACCCAGGTCTTCCATATTGCAGGTGGATTCTTTACCAGCTGAGCCACCAGGGAAGTCTGTGAATACTGGAGTGGGTAGCCTATCCTTTCTCCAGGGGATCTTCCCAACCTAGGAATCAAACCAGGGTCTCCTGCATTGCAGGTGGATTCTTTACTAGCTGAGCTACC
Organism: Moschus berezovskii; assembly: GCF_049115385.1. Classification (NCBI taxonomy): domain Eukaryota; kingdom Metazoa; phylum Chordata; class Mammalia; order Artiodactyla; family Moschidae; genus Moschus; species Moschus berezovskii. The sequence goes on along the minus strand of NC_142468.1, from coordinate 105,881,316 downwards.
AGGTAAGCCTGTATCTCCCTGTAACTTCTATTAAAAACCATTATTTTAAATTCTGTATTGGGGGGATTAAATGAGACAAATGCAATTGTTCTGTTAAACAATCATCCTTCTTTTGTTCTGAGGTTCTTTTGTTTGTTTTACTCCAATTTAAAATTCTAAATACTTCCAGTGTTATTTCTTTTAGATACTTGTAAGCCCCTTTCCAAATTCACTGATCTTTGCCTGTTTTTCTTAAACTGTGAGATCCAGGACTTATGAAGGGTTCTATCTCTGATATCTACAGATAGAATCGAACAGGATTAAACCTTTACCTTCATTTAAATATCTTGTCACATTAGTAATTATGGCAATCATAATGCTGATTTATTTTTTAAGTTGTGCTTGTATTAGTTTTTAAAGACTGAGGGTTAGAAATAGCTATAACATGGACTGCAGCTTTAAAAGTCCTGTGCTAATCATAGTTCTTTTGAAGTATTTTTCAAAATAATACATCTTTAATATTTATTTAATTGATCATTTAGTAGTGAAAACTAGATGAAAATAAAGAAATTAACAAACTGAAAAATCTTTCTTTACTTTTTTTGCTTTCCTTCAGTTCAGTTCAGTTCAGTTCAGTTCAGTCGCTCAGTCGTGTCCGACTCTTTGCGACCCTATGAATCACAGCACACCAGGCCTCCCTGTCCATCACCAACTCCCGGAGTTCACTCAAACTCATGTCCACAGAGTCGATGATGCCATCCAGCCATCTCATTCTCGGTCGTCCCCTTCTCCTCCTGCCCCCAATCCCTCCCAGCATCAGAGTCTTTTCCAGTGAGTCAACTCGTCGCATGAGGTGGCCAAAGTATTGGAGCTTCAGCTTCAGCATCAGTCCTTCCAATGAACACCCAGGACTGATCTCCTTTCGAATGGACTGGTTGGATCTCCTTACAGTCCAAGGGACTCTCAAGAGTCTTCTCCAACACCACAGTTCAAAAGCATCAATTCTTCGGCGATCAGCTTTCTTCACAGTCCAACTCTCACATCCATACATGACCACTGGAAAAACCATAGCCTTGACTAGATGGACCTTGGTTGGCAAAGTAATGTCTCTGCTTTTTAATATGCTGTCTAGGTTGGTCATAACTTTCCTTCCGAGGAGTAAGCGTCTTTTAATTTCATGGCTGCAATCAGCATTCGCAGTGATTTTGGAGCCCAAAAAAACAAAGTCTGCCACTGTTTCCACTGTTTCCCCGTCTATTTTCCATGAAGTGATGTAACCAGATGCCATGATCTTAGTTTTCTGAATGTTGAGCTTTCCTTATTTTCTGTCAAAGGCTGTGGACTTTCTCTTTTCCTAAATGATCCTGCCCTGGGACTTCCCTGGTGGTCCAGTGGTTGAGACTTTGCCTTCCAACGCAGGGGTTGTGGGCTCAATCCCTGATCTTGGAGCTAAGATCCCACATTCCTTGCAGCCAAAAAATATTAACAACAGCAAAAGCAATATTGTAACAAATTCAATTAAACTTTAAAAATGGTACACACTAAAAAAAAAAAAAAAAATCTTTAAAATCTGAATGATCCTGCCCATCTGCCAACCTCTCTTTCTGTACCCTGATGCCATGTGTTCTTTTGACCAAGCACTTCCTTTTGAAATTTCAATATTTTCTTTTCCATATGCTATTTAATGTCAGAGAGGAAAGTTGTTTAGATCACATCCAAACTTGGAGACATTCCTTAACCCTAATAATCTTGCAAATTATTTGTCACATTTTTCTTTAAAAAAAAAAATTGTGAAACACCAGTTGCCTCCCTCTGTCATCATGCACTTATTCATTTGGACAGTTCATACACTAGTTTTCACTGGTGCTATTCTGACTCTGAAGTCTCAAAGGTTAGTTACAACCTCTTACTTGATTAACAGAGATATTTTCCAGTTCTTCTCCAAGTTTATATTACTTGTATTTTGCATTTCATATCACATTACATTATTAATTCTTTTTTCCTTGAAAACCTCTTTACTATCGACTTATATGACTAGGAAAATATAATATTTAAGAAAATAAATTAGTGACTTTGCACATTTGCATCACAATGTCATGACACACTCCCAAGTTCCCTAGTTCATTTGAATTTCAACATTCAAAGAACAGTTGTAAAGTCAGTCTTTGTTGAGAAAGAAAAGATTTTTATAAATTATTTTGCCATAATTTCAGACATTGGAGTTTTTACTTTGATTTAAATGTTTATGTTTCTCTGGCTGAAGTGAGATTGAGAGGACAAATTCACAAAACAAATGGAGCTACAGTTTACAGTCAAGAATGAATGGGTCAGTTGTTACAGATCCAGAAATCTCAACATTACCGTAGTAAATGTGGGGCTGGTACATACACAGAATTGTGGAAAGAAAGGAACAAATAGATAAAGGCTTTGAAGGTTTTGTTTTTAATTCTTTGCAACAACTAACCTGTCTGCATATCTTTTGGCTTCATAGGAGTCTTTGCTCTTAGATTTTCTTTCCTAAACCCAGTATCATCTCTAACGTGGGAAAACAAAGCTGCATTACTGTAATAATGCATACAGAGGCTTCTGGTTATATTTAATATTCTCATCCAAGGCTTAAGGCCAAATTAGTTTTCACTGTAGACCCAGGCTTCATCATCCTTCCCTTTTCCTCTGGAGGTTGGACCAAATTAGACCTCACTTGAAATACTTTCTGAGATCTGGCCAAAACTTTCTCATTGTTATCCCCAGATGAGGCCACAGGAGTTCAGTAATCCAGGATGGTCAGAGACAATCTTGGCATATTATTAAAAACTGTGTGGGGAACAGGAGCTCATGGTTAAGAGCTGACTACATACACAGAGTGCCCTGGATCACCTTCCCTCCAAGGTGGGCTGCCTGGAACATATCAGCCATAATTCAGAATGTGTTTGCTAACATATTCTTCTTTAGAGGCAGGAATGGAATTGGTTCTTCCCAAACCAGAAAAGACCACAGTGCCCTTTACAACTGCATAGAACCACCTTTTCAAGTTGCTTAAGCAATATGGTCACTGTATGGGCTTCAGATAATTGCGATGTTTGATGATGTTACCTCCAGTGCTCACCCCCTTTTAGCAGCCATCAGATGTTCGGATGCCAGCCCCGCTGTCTGGCTTGGCTGCACATTTTCTTCCGCTGAAATGAGAGAACGAGGAGACTGAGACGGACGGCATATTCCGGGAGAGAGAAACCGAAACCTGAGCTCTGCTCTCCGCCAGAGTCTGTAATTCTCACACGCGATCTGCAGGTAATAGACAGTTCACATTTCTTTGTGATGCCTTTTTCACTTTCCTCTAACCCTATGTTGTAGTTTCTCCATATGGAAATGTAAAGTAGAATAGCTTCCTCATTATGGAAACTGGTTAGATTCTCAATTATGTAACATTGCCTCTGGTATTAGAACTGGTCTGATTAAATGCTAGATTTTATGAGTTTCATCTATAAAATATAGGTAAACATATTTAAACAAAATAATATCTCTCTTAAATGAATATGTTATCTATATCACAAAACCACATGGGCCAAGAATAAACTGTGAATGACAACTTTATTTTATATCTTATTACATATTCAAGTCAGATATACCAGATTTCCTGACCCTGAGTATGATTCAGAAGAAAAATCAAGGAGTAAGAGCAGTTTTCTATTAAAGTAACTTGAACAGCCACATTTTCTTTAGGCTGCTCTTTTGATTTTAGGCAGGAGAAATCAAAAACAGTTCACTTACCTATTTAAAAATAAGAAAAAAGAATTTTAAAAATCATTCATTTAAAATATGGACAATTAGATACAGAAACAGATTGAGAGAATAGATAAAGAAAACTGTGTGCGCGCGTGCACACACACCCTTAGAGCACGATTCTCACTTCGCAACAAGAAGAAAACATCCAGAGCACAAAGCAGAGCGGATAAAAGGAACATGAAGACAGTGTGATTGATGGAGTGAGGTAGCTTTGATAGGATTGTCCTGAGTGGGCTCCTCTCATGGATCTCCTGCTTATGAAGATTGAGGTTTTTCCCCATACAAAAGGTGTTGCTTTGCTTTTGTGTTTTTAACAAACTGGAGAAACCAGTCTTTACACTTTTTTAAACATTTTCCCTGTCTAAAGGAATGGTTTTCCTGTTTAGTTACTATTAGGGCAAGACATTGACTGAAACGACAAATGTTGAATGAGCATCCCTAATATGCCTTGCCTTGTGGGCTAGAGTCTATGGGGTTGCAAACAGCCAGACACGACTGAGAGACTAAACAACAAAAAATATGTCTTGAACACTATCCTAGATTCTGGGAATACATCAGTGAGCAAAATGATGTCCTCTTACATTCAAGCGATTAAGATAGAAAATACATGCTAAGTATTAAAATACAATGCCAGATAGTGATATGTGTTTTGTAGAAAACCAAAGCAGAACTGGGAAACAGAATAGTAAAGATGGGCTAAATCAAGGAAGGTTTTCTGGGTGGTAAAGAATCTGCCAAGGCAGGAGATGCAAGAGACACTGTTTGATCCCTGGGTCAGGAATATCCCCTGAAGTAGGACATGGCAATCCACTCCAGTATTCTTGCCTGGAAGATTCCACAGACAGAGGAGCCTGGTGGGCTACAATCCATGGTGTCACAAAGAGTCAGATGTGATTGAGCCATCACACATGTAAATTTAAGAAAGGCCTCTCTGTCTCTGATTTTTCCAGATACCTGAACAAAAGAACAAGTTAAAGCATATGAATATTGCAAAGAGGAATAAAGGACATTCCAGACCTTGATACTGGCCACACGTGGCATGGGCAAGTATCAGTGTGTCTGGAGTGGGGTCAGTAGAGGGAAAGGTGCTAAGAAATGAGGGTCTGGAGTTAGGTCTCGTTGGCCTTACAGATTGTGGAAAGAGCTTTAGACTTTCTTTTAAGTATGTTTGAAAGATCGAGAGCAACTAGTTGACATGATCAGATTTTTTCAAAACTATATTTTGAACAGGAGGCCTAGAGGACTTGTTGATGGTTTGGATGTGGAATATTGAGAAAGGTGGTAAGGATGTGGCCAAAGTCTGTGACCTGAGCAACTGAATAAATGGAGGTGATCTGGCAAAGAACTAAGGATCAGCCAGTTTGTGGTGAGAAAAATCAAGTTTTGTCATAAGCTTCTTGATTTGGTTACCTTCAATAGCAAATGGAGTAAGAAATTGGGTAGATAAATCCAGGTTGCAGAAGAGACTTCACAGTTAGGTAGAGAAAATGTGGCTTCATTTTACATGAGTAGTTTTTATGTCAAAGGGCTATCTGTCACATCGCTTACAGAGAGAGCATAATTACAAAAGGAAAAATATTAAGAACTAGGTCCTAAAAAAACGTTTATAGGTCAAGGCAACCAGAAGGAACTCTAACATAGAAGTCTCGAATAAAAGAAATAGAGAATAATGAGAATGAATAGTCCATGAACAATTCTCCAATTAATGTAATTCAAAACTCAAAAGTGCTTTAATGACATATACCACTGTAGTTATTTCTGTTCTATATGGCAAAATATATATTGAGAGTACCATCATAGGGTACTTTCCCAGCATATGATAAATTTCAACTGGCGACTGAAGCTTGTTTCCTCTACTTAAGATTCAGTTCAGTTCAGTCGCTTAGACGTGTCCAACTCTTTGCTACCCCATGAATCACAGCACGCCAGGCCTCCCTGTCCATCACCAACTCCCGGAGTTCACTCAAACTCATGTCCATCGAGTCGGTGATGCCATCCAGCCATCTCATTCTCTGTCATCCCCTTCTCCTCCTGCCCCCAATCCCTCCCAGCATCAGGGTCTTTTCCAGTGAGTCAACTCTTCGCATGAGGTGGCCAAAGTATTGGAGCTTCAGCGTTAGCATCAGTCCTTCCAATGAACACCCAGGACTGATCTCCTTTCGAATGGACTGGTTGGATCTCCTTGCAGTCCAAGGGACTCTCAAGAGTCTTCTCCAACACCACAGTTCAAAAGCATCAATTCTTCGGCGATCAGCTTTCTTCACAGTTCAACTCTCACATCCATACATGACCACGGGAAAAACCATAGCCTTTACTAGACAGACCTTGGTTGGCAAAGCAATGTCTCTGCGTTTTAATATGCTATCTAGGTTGGTCATAACTTTCTTTCCAAGGAGTAAGCGTCTTTTAATTTCATGGCTGCAATCAGCATCCGCAGTGATTTTGGAGCCCCCCAAAATAAAGTCTGACACTGTTTCCCCATCTATGTCCCATGAAGTGATGGGACCAGATGCCATGATCTTAGTTTTCTGAATGTTGAGTTTTAAGGCACCTTTTTCACTCTCCTCTTTCACTTTCATCAAGAGGCTTTTTAGTTCCCCTTCACTTTCTGCCATAAAGGTGGTGTCATCTGCATATCTGAGGTTATTGATATTTCTCCCGGCAATCTTGATTCCAGCTTGTGCTTCTTCTAGCCCCGCGTTCCTCATGATGTACTCTGCATATAAGTTAAATAAGCAGGGTGACAATATACAACCTTATCATACTCCTTTTCCTATTTGGAACCAGTCTGTTGTTCCATGTCCAGTTCTAACTGTTGCTTCCTGACCTTAAATTTCAGTTAAAAGAGAATTATATTAGTTTGCAGTGTGACCCTCCTTCATGCATACCGAGTTCATTTTTTAATGTTTATTTTGGCTGAAAATACATGAAGCTTACTCTTCTTCTGAATTTTTTTTTTATTACAAAGAGGACCAAGTTAAAAGTAAAGATTATTTTGAGAATTGTGCATATGTCACTAAACCCTGAGAGAAATTAACAATGCAAATTTTGGAATTTTTTTCATGGAGATTTTTAAAAATCAGAGAGAATGCAGATACCACAGTTGGGCTTGCTGTAAGCATTTTCCTTACTTCTATATCCAAAATTTCCAATAGTACAGAAACTCGATCTAAAGTATACATATTATTAGTAAATTTACAGTAATAAACTCTTAATTTATAACTATGAATTCTTATAATGTTTTCTTCCATTTACACACATCATGAACTATTATTATTATTTAAAACTCCATGTTTGTGCATGCTAAGTCACTTCAGTCACGTCCGACTCTTTGTGACCCTATAGACTATAACCCGCCAGGCTTTTCTTTCCATGGGAATTCTCTAGGCGAGAATACTGGAGTGGGTTGCCATGCCCTCTTCCAGGGGATCTTCTTGACATATTACACCTCCTGCATTGGCAGCTGGGTTTTTTACCACTAGAACCACCTGACTCAATGGATATGAGTTTGAGCAAACTTAGAGATAGTGAAGGACAGGGAAGCCTGGTATGCTGCAGTACACGGGGTCACAAAGAGTTGTGCACGACTTAGCAACTGAACAACAATGAAAACGCCATGTGTCCTTATATAGGTTTGGCCCAGATGGTTGTCTCTGAACCAGGTTGAAAGCCTCTGAATGGCAAGGACTATCTATTTTGGTTTATGTAGTGCTGAGGACATTACACAGAGGCAGATGTTCAATGGACCATGATGGGCATGGTAATCATGAAGATAAACCTGTAATAAGCAAGTGAAGTGAAGTGAAAGTCACTCAATCGTGTCCGACTCTTTGTGACCCCAAGGACGAGACAGTCCATGGAATTCTCCAGGCCAGAATACTGGAGTGGGTAGCCTTTCCCTTCTCCAGGGGATCTTCCCAACCCAGAGATCGAACCCAGGTCTTCTGCATTGCAAGCAGATTCTTTACCAATTGAGCCACAAGGGAAGCCCTGTAATAAGCAAATGACCTCCAAATTCCCTGTTTCTTCCCAGTATCACACTGGGGCAAAGAATGCTGGAAATCTTTAAGCAATCTAAAATGATGCTGCTTATTGAATTGTAAAGAAGTTCAGATAACATTTTAATGAGAAAACTTATGTAAAATAATTTGTATCATCGTAATGTCTTGTTGTTACAGTTTTCTGGAGAAAAAAAAAAATTAAAAAACCCAGAAGGAAATAATCACTCTGACCCTGTGAGTGAATTCATTCTCCTTGGATTCCCTTGTACCTGGGAGGTTCAGATCTTCCTCTTCTCACTCTTCTCGGTGATCTATGCATTGACACTAACTGGAAATTTGTGCATTATCTGTGCAGTGTGGTGGGACCACCATCTCCACACCCCCATGTACATCCTCCTGGCCAATTTTTCCATCCTGGAGATGTGGTATGTCACTTCTACTGTCCCCAATATGCTAGCCAACTTTCTCTCTGAGACCAAGACCATCTCCTTCTCTGGCTGCTTCCTCCAATTCTACTTCTTCTTCTCCATGGGCACCACTGAGACCTTCATATTGTTTGCCATGGCCTTTGACAGGTATCTTGCCGTCTGCAGGCCGCTTCACTACCCCACTGTCATGACAGTGCAACGCTGCATCAGAATGGGAGCCTGCTGCTGGGTCTGTGGCTTTTCCTGTTTTCTCCTCCCAGTTTATCTCATCTCCCAGCTTTCTTTTTGTGGCCCCAATACCATCGATCACTTCCTATGTGACCCAGGACCCCTTATGAAGTTGTCTTGCATGCCAACTCCTGGCACTGAGATTATCTGTGCCACCTTTAACTCAGTCCTAATTTTTTCCACTTTCCTGTTCATTATCAGCTCCTACACCCTGGTGATCAGAGCTGTGCTTAGAGTCCCCTCAGCAGAAGGCCGGCAGAAGGCTTTCTCTACCTGTGGTTCCCATCTGGCTGTTCTATGGCTCCATCATGGTGATGTATGTGAGCACAATGGCAAGCAATCCAGCAGGGATTCAGAAAATTGTGACCTTATTTTATTCTGTGATGACTCCACTTTTCAATCCCCTGATCTACAGCCTCCAGAATAAGGAAATAAAGGAGGCCCTGAGAAAACTGTTTAGGAATGTGATATTTGGTCAAATAAAGCCTCTCAAGAACTAGAATCTATATATATGTAGGACATATAGGAATATAAACATATCAGAGGTGAATGGTTTTAATAAATTTGAGAGAAAAGTGTTTCCTATATTCCCCAGAATATTTTAGGTTGCATTTCAGTGAAGCAAATAACAAATAAGATGGCACCAGAATTTAAATAAATCATTTGTATTAGGCTGTATTGTATTAGTGGTCCCGTGTGTACCGTATGGAAACTGGAAAATGCCATTCTCTTGTATTTTTCCAGGAAAAAAAGCATATATAACCCAGATGTCAACTGCTCAGTTTCTAAGTCAACTTCTGAATTTGCAAATTTAAGTTTAAACAACAATTGGAACCAGACATGGAACAACAGAATGGTTCCAAATTGGAAAAGGAGTATGTCAAGGCATATATTGTCACCCTGTTTATTAAACTTATATGCAGAGTACATCATGCAAAATGCCAGGCTGGATGAATCACAAGCCGAAATCAAGATTGCCAGGAGAAATACCAATAACCTCAGATATGCAGATGACACCACCCTTAAGCAGAAAGTGAAGAACTAAAGAGCCTCTTGATGAAAGACGAGAGTGAAAAAGCTGGCTTAAAACCCAACTTTCATAAAACTAGGATCATGGCATCCGGTCCTATCACTTCATGGCAAATAGATGGGGAGACAATGGAAACAGTGACAGACTTTATTTTCTTGGGCTCCAAAATCACTGTGGATGGTGACTGCAACCAGGAAATCAAAAGACTCTTGCTCCTTGGAAGAAAAGCTATGACAAACCTAGACAGCACATTAAAAAGCAGGGACATTACTTTGCCAACAAAGTTCCATCTAGAAAGCTATGGTTTTTCCAGTGGTCATATATGGATGTGAGTGTTGGACCATAAAGAAAGCTGAGGACCAAAAACTGATGGTTTTGAATTGTGGTGTTGGAGAAGACTCTTGAGAGTCCCTTGGACTACAAGGAGATCAAACCAGTCAATCCTAAAGGACATCAGTCCTGAATATTCATTGGAAGGACTGATTCTGAAGCTGAAACTCCAATCCTTTGGCCATCTGATGCGAAGAACTGACTCATTGGAAAAGACCCCGATGCTGGGAAAGATTGAAGGCAGGAGAAGAAGGGAATGACAGAGGATGGTATGACTGGATGGCATTACTAATTCAATGGACATGAGTTTGAGTAAACTCTGGGAGTTGGTGATGAGCAGGGAAGCCTGGCATGCTGCAGTCCATGGAGTTGCCAAGAGTCAGACATGACTGACTGACTGAACTGAACTGAACTGAACCCAGATGTCAACTGCTCAGTTTCTATCTTTTGCAAATTTAAGTAGATTTGTCTCTGACCCCTAACTGTATAGTGATTAGATGTCTAGAGTCCCCATCACTATTTCCCTACGCACATGCACCATACAACCACTATTTTCCTAGATACACACTACGCAAGAGGTGCATGTGTGCTTCTCTCCTCTCACTCCTAGTCTGCCTGCTATCTTGTTTTGATCACATCAATCTGAGTGTGAGACTCATCCCCATCAACATTTTATCCAAAATCAAGCTCATTTAAGCTTTTTTGGGGTTAATAAACCTGACTACAGGATGGAGTTAGGAAGTAAGAGGAAGGATCTTCGCGCTAACTCACAGTCAAGTTCCCATGGTATACTGCTGCTATCTCTGTCTCTTCCTTCCTCATCCTCTCCCCGTCACCCACAAGAGTGACCAGAACACCTTTCCTTTCATATTCAGAACAATTTTGTCTATATGTAGGCTCTTTGGAGTTTGAGCTTCTTCCCCAGATAAACTTGTCAAAAGACTTTTTCTTAGCAAAGTCAATTATTGAACACCATCTGGTGAAAATAGCTTTCTCCAACTCCTTAGTTTTGGGATTGTTTTAAAATCATATAACTTGATATATTACATCTTTATTTTAGTACAACCTGGGAGCACTCAATACAAAATAATAAATGTACTTAAACAGAATACAAGTGAGACCTGGAAACAAGATTCCCTGGAAAAAATTAATAAGGCCACAATAATTCATATTTTAAGTACTTTAAGATTTTTTAAAGTGCTTTTCCCCTGTGTATATAAGAATGAAGATCAATCATGCAGCAAGGACAGTGTGTGAAAGTCTGAGGACAGAAATAAGATAGTTTAGCCAATGTCTGAAATGAGGTACATTGCTGCTGCTGCTGCTGCTGCTAAGTCACTTCAGTCGTGTCCGACTCTGTGTGACCCCATAGACGGAAGCCCACCAGGCTCCCCCATCCCTGGGATTCTCCAGGCAAGAACACTGGAGTGGGCTGCCATTTCCTTCTCCAATGTGTGAAAGTGAAAAGTGAAAGTGAAGTTGCTCAGTCGTGTCCGACCCTTAGCGACCCCATGGACTGCAGCCTACCAGGCTCCTCCATCCATGGGATTTTCCAGGCAAGAGTACTGGAGTGGCTTACTCTGCAGTTAATTTTCAAAATGGCCTGGAATTGTCACATTGCATCTTAGTAAATAAATTTCATTCTTAGTGACACAATCTTATCTACTAGTAAAATTGTAGCCAGTTCCATAGAAGCACAAAAAGACCAGATTCACTAATATATCTTCATTTTAGCTATGCAAGGGAGGTAAAATCAGGATCTAAGTGAGGTGATAATATGACTTAATTTAAAGTTTGGGTGCAGGGCCTCAGGTTAGTCTCTGAAGCCCTTTGCATAAATTATAAAATCACAAAGCAGCAGCCCCTTAGCTACAAGTCTTGACCAGAGGTGTTTTAGGCACTCCTTCCTCAGGGGGTCTCCCACACACATCAGGGTGCACACTTCTACTCCCTGGGCACAGGCTGAGTGACAGCCCCCACTCCCGCTCTCAGACAGGCTCCCTTATGCCAGGAACAACCTGCAGAGCCTTACAGTACCCCTTAGTAGTGGAGAGAAGAAGTAAGCCACATGAAGCCTTCCCCACCTTCTCTCATTAAAAGTACTGGAAAAAGGGAAGGCAAGTGTTTAACCCTCCAATTCTCCCAAAAGAAAGAGGAAGAAGATAGGGATTAAAACATAGCACATCATACTCATCAATTAGCTCTTGAATTAAAACTCAGAAATTTACTCTCATCCCAAAACTTATTTTTCTGCCTATTTTTCTTTATCAAACACTAAAAAATATTTGATGTGAATTTTCATAAAAATAATTTCAAAAATGATTAAAATCAGAAAAAAGTCTTTAAAATGGTGGCCTCCTGCAAAGTAAATATACAAAAGATAATAATCAAGAGGAAAATACAATAATAGAAAATGTCTTTCATAATATCAAAAAAATGCAGTACAACTCTAAATAAATACATCAAAAATCAGTAAAGTGTATAAAAAGAAAACTGCAAATACTTGGCTCTAAACAGGGAAAAATGAATAGGTAGAGATATCTACCATTTTTCTGGATGTAACAAGTAAATGTTGTAAATCTGTTGTTTCATTCCACATAATTTTATTAGTTTAATGAAAATAAAATAATGATAATAACATCAAAATCTTACATATCCAAATGTTCAGTAATTGGAGAACAAGTGAATTATAATACAGTTAAATTATAGGATATCATATAGATATGTTATGTTCACAATATAAAGCTAAATTTAAATTTTTATTCCAAAATAGAGTGGACTTACATAATTGTTTCCAAACATATTTTGTAATTAAGAAATTAAAAGAAGGAATTTTATAGAAAATTCTATAGTTGAATTCTTTAACAAAATTATAGGAGATTGCACTCATCTCACACACTAGTAAAGTCATGCTCAAAATTCTCCAAGTCAGGCTTCAGCAATATGTGAACCGTGAACTTCCAGATGTTCAAGCAGGTTTTAGAAAAGGCAGAGGAACCAGAGATCAAATTGCCAACATCCTCTGGATCATGGAGAAAGCAAGAGAGTTCCAGAAAAACATCTAAATCTGCTTCATTGACTATGCCAAAGCCTTTGACTGTGTGGATCACAATAAACTGTGGGAACATTCTGAAAGAGATGGGAATACCAGACCACCTGACCTGCTTCTTGAGAAACCTGTATGCAGGTCAGGAAGCAACAGTCAGAACTGTACATGGAACAACAGACTGGTTCCAAATAGGAAAAGGAGTGCGTCAAGGTTGTATATTGTCACCCTGCTTATTTAACTTATATGCAGAGTACATCATGAGGAACCCTGGGCTGGAAGAAGCCCAGGCTGGAATCAAGATTGCCAGGAGAAATATCAATAACCTCAGATATGCATAAGACACCACCTTCATGGCAGAAAGTGAAGAAGAACTAAAAAGCCTCTTGATGAATGTGAAAGAGGAGAGTGAAAAGGTTGACTTGAAGCTCAACATTCAGAAAACAAAGATCATGGCATCTGATCCTATCACTTCATGGGAAATAGATGGGGAAACAGTGGAAACAGTGTCAGACTTTATTTTTGGGGGCTCCAAAATCACTGCGGATGCTGATTGCAGCCATGAAATTAAAAGACGCTTACTCCTTGGAAGGAACGTTATGATCAATCTAGATAGCATATTAAAAAGCAGAGACATTACTCTGCCAACCAAGGTCCGTCTAGTCAAGGCTATGGTTTTTCCAGTGGTCATGTATGGATGTAAGAGTTGGACTGTGAAGAAAGCTGATCGCCAAAGAATTGATGCTTTTGAACTGTGGTGCTGGAGAAGACTCTTGAGAGTCCCTTGGACTGCAAGGAGATCCAACCAATCCATTCTAAAGGAGATCAATCCTGGGTGTTCATTGGAAGGACTGATGCTAAAGCTGAAGCTCCAATACTTTGGCCACCTCATGCGATGAGTTGACTCACTGGAAAAGAGTCTGCTGCTAGGAAGGATTGGGGGCGGGAGGAGAAGGGGACGACAGAGAATGAGATGGCTGGATGGCATCACCGACTCGATGGACACGAGTTTGAGTGAACTCCGGGAGTTGGTGATGGACAGGGAGGCCTGGTGTGCTGTGATTCATGGGGTCGCAAAGAGTCGGACACGACTGAGCGACTGAACTGAACTGAAATGAACTGAACTGATAGGAGATTTTGTTCTGCTTCCTGAAGTGTTTTACAAATTTATTATGATAAGCTTGCTGTTCATTTTTCTTACCAAAATCTTTTTAAAGTTAATTCAAAAGTCTCAAGCCAACAATGTTAAAGAAGGCTTATTCTTTATGTCTAAATTGACAACATCCATTGGATCATAGAAAAAGCAAGAGAATTCCAGAACAATGTCTACATCTGCTTAATTGACTACTCTAAAGCCTTTCACTGTGTGGATCACAGCAAACTTTGGAAAATTCTTCAAGAGATGGGAATACCAGACCACCTTACCTGCCTCCTGAGAAACCTGTATGCAGGTCAAGAAGCAACAGTTAGAACCGAACATGGAACAAAGGACTGGTCAAAATTGGGAAAGGAGTATGTCAAGGCTGTATATTGTCACCCTGCTTATTTAATTTATATGCAGAGTGCATAATATGAAATATTGGGCTGGATGAAGCATAAGCTGAAAATCAAGATTGCCGGGAGAAATATCAATAACCTCAGATATGCTTATGACACCACTCTTCTAGCAGAAAGCGAAGAGGAACTCAAAAGCCTCTTGACGGACCTTTGTTGGCAAAGTAATGTCTCTGCTTTTCAATATGCTATCTAGGCTGGTCATAACTTTCCTTCCAAGGAGCAAGCGTCTTTTAATTGCATGGCTGCAATCAGCATCTGCAGTGATTTTGGAGCCGAAAAAAATAAAGTCTGACAGGGAACGTGCACACTTGGACCTGACCCTGACTACCCTTGATTAGTTCCTAGTCCTTTTTTCAACAGAATTATGGGCTCTCTGCTTCCTCAGTCGGGGGTGTTTTCCACTAATCAAATACCAGTAAATGAAGGATGAATAAGAAACAGCTCGGTCTGGGTCTTGCCTGTGTCCTGGAGCGGGAGTGAGCGGGGCTTCTGAGATCGGAAGGGGCGTGGGGGGCTCCGAGGCGGGGCAGGTTGTTGGGAAGCGAAACCGCGGCCTGGAGGAGGAGCTGCGGCCGCGGGGCGGCTCCGGAGGCCGCGGTGGGGCTCGGTCCGCTGCCTCCTACCGCGGTGCTGGGATGGAGAGCGCAGCTGGAGCTGCAGCCCCAGACCCCACGTGGATCCGCCTCTGGAGCAGCTCCGGCGCCTGGCCGGGGAGCTGCGGCCCCGCTTCCTGGAGCGCGGGGTGAGCTGCCGGAGCGGGACGGGCGCCCGCAGCGCCGGGCTTGGGTGGGAAGGGGCCAGGCCTTGGCGGCCGCGGCGGCGGCCCGGGCGGAGGAGGTGGGGCCGGGAGGTCGTTCCGCTTACCTGTGCTCTGTCGTTTGTCGCCGCCCGGCCCACACCCCGCACCCACTAGTCGGCGAAGCGCAGGAAACCACCAAGGAGTCAGATCGGGAGGCCTTTTGGAGAAGACTCGGCGAGTGCCTCTCCGATTGGAGCCTGCTGTCTCTCATCTCTTCCCGCCTCCTTTCCTTCCTGCTCCCCCCGCCCCAGCCTCTCTGCGGGGATACTCCTGCTTACCCATCCTTGGTACCTCCGAGGTTGAAATAGAAAACACTGATTTTTGGAGTTGTGTTTGAGACGTCTCAGCGGGCATGGGTGGAGAGGGAACGCATCATCTTCACAGGCCTTGCAGCCGTTGCAGCCTTGTCCTTTTGGCACTAACATAGTGGCTCTTGCCACCTGCTGTGTCACCCCCCCAGATGAGGCAGCTGTGACAGTGTCAAGGGAAGCCACGACTCTGACCATAGCCTTCTCTCGACTTCCACTGCCATCTCCACAGGTGGGCTTCACTTTTCTAGAATTCTTGTGCTGCTTCAGTATTCCTTAGGAAGCCTCTCATTTTCTTTCCACCTTTTTCACTCAAATCTGGGGATTTAATTTCCTCAATCTGTCGAGTAAGATGAAGTTTCTCAAACCACAGGATTGTTCTGAAGATCAGCTTGTCAAATGCAGTAGTTGTCATGGGGTAGATGGCTCTTCTGAATATTGATTCATTCTGCGGTTCATCCTGGCTATTTCCTTGCTGACATTTTTAAAAGTACTTTCTGTTTGCTAAGTGTTTTCACATACATGATCCCTTTCTGACAGATGAACAGGCAGGCTCAGAGGCTCAGTTTAAAGTAGATAAGTAGTGGAGCTAGGACTTAAATGAGGTTCTGTCTGATGTTTGAGCTCTACCTTTTCTATTATACTACATAATACTCGTTTGTACTGAATTATTTTTATACTTAATTTTAATAATGTAGACAGTATAAGGTTCAGAAGATATCAAAGTTAAATGTGCTAAACAGTTTATATCTCCTGTCTCTGGTTCCTTTGGTATTATTCCATATATATGCTATGCATATTCACACTTAAATGCATATGGTTTCTTCTTTTTACACATGTGATTAAGAGTTTCTGTTGAGAAATCAGCTTGTAGCCTTATGGGCGTTCTCTTGTATGTTATTTGTCACTTTTCCCTTGTTGCTTTTCATATTTTATCTTTGTCTTTAATTTTTATCAGTTTGATTACTCTGTACATGCTCAGGACAGTGGTTTTTTCATTCGTAGATGAAAAATTAGAATATGGCTTTATATGAATTATATATATTTGAATCACGATTGCTTTCTTAGGATCTCAGCACATTAATTCTGCCAAAGAATGGGTGTTTTTGTTTTTGTTTTTTTAATTGCAGTCCATACAAAGTGGTGTTTTTACAAAATTATATGTTTGGATGTTGAAACAATGTCAAATTGGCATAAAAGTTTCTAAGTATTCTCGATCTTTGTACCTATCCATCTCAGACTGGTAACAGATCATTCATGGACTGGCTCCAATCTCGTAGATCACATTTTGCGTAGCCCTGGCTTGGAATTTAGCAGAGCAGTGAGGACAAGGAAGATAAGGGAAAGCCAGTGACTGCCTCAAAGGAAAATAGTCAGCACTGAGCATTGTAAAGTCCATTCTAATTTCCTTTAGGTATACTGAGATTCTGTTAGAGACAGACAGACAGAGACAGACACAGAGGCAGAGAGACAGACAGCTGGTTAATGGTCTAAGATGGAGCTGACAACTTTTTTGTAACGGGCCAAAGAGTAAACATGCCAGGCTTTGCAGTCCAGCTACTCCACTCTGCCTCTGTAGTGCGAATACGATTATAGACAACATGTAAACGCATGATTGTGGCTGTGTCCCAGAAACATTTTATTTGCAAAAACTGGCAGTGAGCTGGATTGGGCCCTTGGGCCCTAGTTTGCCAACTCCTGGTCTAAGATACGGTGAATACCTCAGAGCCAATCACAGATATCTTGGGATATAGATTATCAGGGATGTTTTTCCTAGTTTCTTCATGTCTTACTGAGTTTCTGCTCAGTATCTGGTATCCAGCTAACTCCTCCCTGGTATGTGATGAGAACGGCACAGGGCCTGATGCATAAAAGGACTTCAGAAAATGTTTGATGATGCTGTACAGATGTCTGCTGTTTTCCCCTGTAGATGGCTTGACCACATTGATCTAATCCATTTCTTTTTTCTTTGTGAAATTGGCTTATCTTCTCATAGGAAACCCAGGGGTTCTGTGAACAAGTGCATGCTGCCATCAAGGCAATTATTGTAGTGTACTATTTGTTTCCCAAGGATCAGGGTAAGCCACTCCATACACATAAGTATTCAGTTTATGGGGTAGATCTTTGCTAATGTGACAGCTTATGTCCTGAGAATTTTACCTTTTCCTCAATTTGAGTATGTAATGTAACTTTCTCCCATTAAATGCAGTTATATAAGTGACCTCTGTAAGTAAGCCTTTGTGCTAAAGTTCAGATCCTGTGTTCTCATGTCCCCTGCCTTACGTCTTTAATTCTCACTGGCTTCTCTGTCTCTAACTCATTATAATCACCACAGATACTGCTTGGTTATCAGTGCCATCCCCAGGCTCCTCCTCCTCATCACATGCTGTTTCTGAGCTCCCTTATAGGTTAAGTAGCCTCCAGCTCTGCTTGCATATTCGTGTCTTGATTATTATCAGGTTACAATTATAGATGAAGACATGTCTCATGGATCTTCAGGGTTAACTCATGTGGTTTAAACTTGAAGTGTTTGATCCACAAACGTCAAGAAGTCACTGTTTCTTTAAAACTTTGTGATTTTTCTGTTCTGGCTGGGCCGGGTCTTGGTTGTGGCAGGGGCGCTCTTCAGCCTTCGCCGTGGCTCGCAGGGTCTTCAGTTCCAGCGTGTGAACTCCTAAGCTGTGGCGTGTAGGATCTAGTTACCTGACCAGAGATTGAACCCTGGCCCCTGCATTGGCAGCGTAGAGTCTTAGCCACTGGA
The DNA here is from genome assembly GCF_049115385.1 of Moschus berezovskii. NCBI lineage: Eukaryota > Metazoa > Chordata > Mammalia > Artiodactyla > Moschidae > Moschus > Moschus berezovskii. The sequence continues at coordinate 105,863,066 of NC_142468.1, read as the reverse complement.
CCCCCAGGAAAGAAACTACTCTTTAATGAGTGAATACATGCTGTCATGGAACAGTTTTGTTCCAGATCTCTTTTGGAGAATACCACTAAGGAGTGGTGGGAGGAGCAAGCAAATGACATGGGGATATACATGAGACCTGGGTTTTGTGTTGGCACTGCAGTTAAAGCACGTGGGTGCACATCACCTCAAATTCTGTAGGGCTTAGATTCTCGGGAAGACTTTCCAGACTTCTGGAAAGAGGAATAGGCTGCTTAGTCTTTGGGTCTGGCTACAGGCATCACCCTGCGAAAGCTGGTGCGGAGCGCCACTCTGGACATCGTGGATGACATGGCTCAGCTTGGGGAAGCACTTTACATCAATCCAGCTTAGAGTAGTGATGCCATAGCTGGAGTTATTGGGTAATGGGGTTCTTTGGTTCTGGGAGGGGGGGAAAGTCGTTTTAACAGCAAAGTTACTGATAACTGAGATTAATGACCAGCAGAAAGGACCTTTGTAGGAAACAGGAACCCAGTTATTGATATAACCTTATTGATGGCTTTCAGCAGCCCTGAGAACCTGATTTCCTATAACAGTGTCTGGGATGCGTGCCAACGTGTCCCTCAGATCCCTAAAGGTGGGTGAGAGTGGAAAGTAGACATTGGTTCTGCTGGCCAAAGCTGACAGACCTCACATCTAACTGCCGGTTTTATAGTATGTATGTATCTTTACTTACGTAAAGAACTTAGTGAAACAGGTCTAGTTTATCGCCGACATGAAATGATAGGTGTTAATTCTTGTTGCCAGTCTTTTTAGTTCACATAACTTTTAGACTCAAACACCTCTGGCTGTGGCTCTGTCTCTTGTTGAACAGATGTGGTTTCCTCTTCTGGTCCTGCCTCAGGGGCAGTATTCTGGGGACACTGAAGCAGTTACGGGGTAGAGCCTGCTAGGCCGAGAGCAGTGGTCATGCCAGGGCACCACGCTGAGAACCAGCATGTGACTGTTGTAGTTCTTCCTATGGTGAATGACAGAAAGCTTTTTACCCCCCTGTCTGGGCACCCAGAGGATGTATATGAGAAGAATTGTACATTCAACTGCTGCCCTTGTTTACTGTCCTTGGCACTCCCTTCAGATGAGCACACTGTTGCTTTTTGCAGACTCAAGAGAATTGTTGGGATTCTCCACTAACTGGTGCTTCTGATTCTTCACTCATAGATAACAAAGCTGCAGCCCTTTCAGTGCTGACAGAGAGTGGATCTTGTGAAGGATGCACATGAGGAGGTGGAGCAGGTGAGAGGACCTCTGTCTTTGATGGTCATTGGAAGGCCACTCTGTGTCTAGTAGATGAGAACTGGTTATAGAGAGAGAAGATGTGTCAAGCGTGGACCACATGGGTCCCCCCTCACTCCCATCCTCCATCTCCCGTCTCCCCCACCCCACGTGGGGGTGCGATTTGTACCATTCCTCTCTGCTCCATTGCTGCACTAGGAGAGTTAGAACAGCATGTGTGAGGTGATTCAGCTCTGTAGCCGTTTAGGGAAATAGCTGGCTGAAGTTTGGGAACAACCCAGACATGATGCTGAAAGTATTAATACTTGTGTTTTTTTTTTCTGGCACTCACATATATCATATTGTATCTTAGGCTGTGGAAGAATGTGACCCTTCCTGTGGCCTCTTGAATGACATTGAGGAGGACAGCTCTGACAGCCGTGTTGATGAGGAGGATATATTGGGATGTCCAAACAGTCGGGACTCATATTGGTCAGAGGAAGACCAGGAGCTCATAATCCCATGCCTTGCACTGGCGAGAGCATCCAAAGCCTGCCTGAAGAAAACCCGGCTCTCAGTGGCGGAGAACGGGAAGAAGGGTCAGGTGGCCCAGCTGGATGACATTGTGGACATTTCTAATGAGATCAGCCCTAGGTAGGTGTGACCTCCACTCAAAACCTCCCAGCAGCAGCATTCTGATCTCAACTTGTGCCGTCACCTGAAGGTTTTTCCCCATCTTTTTGTTTTGAAAGTTTTCAAACCTGTTCAGTTCAGTTCAGTTCAGTCGCTTAGTCGTGTCCAACTCTCCGCGACCCCGTGAATCACAGCACGCCAGGCCTCCCTGTCCATCACCAACTCCCGGAGTTCACTCAGACTCATGTCCACAGAGTCGGTGATGCCATCCAGCCATCTCATTCTCTGTCGTCCCCTTCTCCTCCCGCCCCCAACCTTTCCCAGCATCAGAGTCTTTTCCAGTGAGTCAACTCGTTGCATGAGGTGGCCAGAGTATTGCAGTTTCAGCTTTAGCATCAGTCCTTCCAATGAACACCCAGGATTGATCTCCTTTAGAATGGACTGGTTGGATCTCCTTGCAGTCCAAGGGACTGTCAAGAGTCTTCTCCAAGACCACAGTTCAAAAGCATCAATTCTTCGGCAATCAGCTTTCTTCACAGAAGGGTTAAAAAGTATTGTAGTGAGCACCTGTACTTCTGTCTAGGTTCACCTGTTGTTCGCTTTGTTTCCTGTATTGGTTTATTTCTGTGTAATTAGATGTACCTTTTTAAAAACCGAAATCGTTGTGCTGTTTTTATCCCTGAAGCATTCGTGAGTAAGTTGCAGACGTAAGTGACGTTTTCCCCGAATATTTCAGCATGTATTTCCTAAGAACAAACAGTTTTAGTATTACATTTCAGAAATTTACATTGAATATGTGTTTGTGTGTGTTAGTCGCTTAGTCGTGTTCTGCTCTTTGCAACCCCGTGGACTGTAGCCTGCCAGGCACCTCTGTCCATGGAATTCTCCAGGCAAGAATACTGGAGTGGTTTGCCATTCCCTGATGATAAAGGTTATACTGAATATAATAATATTATCTAATATTCACATTTCCCAAATTGTCTCTAAAACGTCTTCTATAGCATTTTTGTTTGTTTAATTCAGGGTTCTGTCAAGGGGTCATACTGCATTTGGTTGTCTTCTCTTTGGCATCTTGCAACTAAAGCAGTCCCTGTCCTTTTTTAGCTTTTTTTGTCATTGACATTTAAAAATTTTGTAAATTTTCTTGACATTTTTAAAGAATCCAAGTCAGTTGCATTGTAAAATATCCAGCAATCTGGATTCGTGTGGTTGTTTTCTCATAATTATATTCGGGTTAAACATTTTTGGCAAGAATATCACTTGGTTGAGTGTTTCATGCTTTTCACTGCATCACATCGGAAAGGCACATGGTATTAGTTTGTCCTCTTTTTGGTGCTACAGCACTAACTTGATTGCTTGATTAAAGTGGTGCCTCCTTTAATGGCATTCAGGGATGAACCCTGCCTATATCGGTTATTAAACTTATGGTTTCAGATCCCAAAATTTTTAACTGAATTAATAATATCCCATCCTACTGGCCAAGGGAGTTCCCCCCACCCTCAACTTTTTAGTAAAACAGGGTATGTATGTGTTCCATAAATACCAGTTGAACTGGTTATTTATTGGTTGCCCAGAATAAGGAACTGACGCATTTCTGGGAATTATTTCCTCACTCGTTGCATTCTTAGTTGTATCCTGGAGACCACCTAGTTGAGCTTTGTTCCTTCTTGGTTAATGGTTATTTTTTCTTTCTCCCTTTAGTGTGGATGATTTGGCTCTGAGCATTTACCCACCTGTGTGCCCTTTGACTGTGCGAAACAATGTTAAGTACTAGCTTTGAGGGAATAGCTGCAGACCTAATTGGTAGAATTTCAGGAATCACTGGTATTTTCTTAAACTGTGGGGAATATGTTTGTTTGTTACACTTGGATGCAAGTACAATAGTAATGTCACAATGTGTTTGTGCCTGATAAATAGTTGTTGAATTTGAATTCTGATAGCAGTGAACTCTGATAGTACTCTCTCTTCCATAACCACTTGGGTAATCGTTTAGAAAAACCCAAAGACCTTAGAGGGGCTTCCTAGGTGGTGCTAGTGGTAAAGAACGCACCTGCCAATGTGGGAGACGTAAGAGACATGGTTTGATCCCTGGGTCAGCAGGATCCTTTGGTAGAGGGCATGGCAACCCACTCCAGGATTCTTGCCTGGAGAATCCCATGGATGGAGAAGCCTGGTGGGCCACAGTCTATAGGTTCGCAAAGAGTCAGACACAGCTGAAGTGACTTAGTATTCACGCACCCAAAGACCTTAGATAACCATGACTTGAGAGAAATTAGTACAGTGCTTTAGGATTCTTTCACCGTGAAGTTACAAGTTTCTTATTTCCAGTATTGGCCAAAATAGGTGAATAGTCTAATAGAGAATACTCTAATTTAAAATATTAGAATATGTTTAATATCTAATTCTATATCTATTCTCTATTCTAATATCGACATATTATGTGATTTAACCGTGAGTGGTCATGAAGGGTTAAGCTCTTTATAAAAATCTGATTTTATTGTTTTCTTTGAACTCCTAGGTCCTGTGCTAGAGTTCTGTTCTCTTATTTTTTATAAACTTTAAGTTATTATGTCTCATAGGAAAGAAAAATAAATTGTGGATAGCTTATATTTTACCATCAGATGTATCAGTTCTAATAATATTTGGTAAATTTGTGGAAATTATTAATAGAGTCATCAAATGTATCTTCACAATGTGGAAACACCTTGGAGTAGAATTAGGATCCTTTTGGACATTAACTTTTTTTTCCACATTCACTTTTTAAAAATTGACTTCTGAAGAAATAAACATCCTTAGTAATACGCCATGTCAGTTGCCTAAAAGCAGTTTTAAGGAATGCGTGGTATGTTGGTAGGATACATACATCCTCATGTTACCTTGTTATTGGTATTCTTAAAATTTTAAGTTTTTTAAAAAAACCCAGTTGTTTCTGCTGTATATATCCTGAACTATCAGCAGTTAGGACAAATTTAGGTTATATTTTTCCTTTTTTGTTTTCTTTAAAAAAATTTTAAATATAAAAAAGCTTATAAAGATACTATGGCAGCAGTATTAATAAGATTTTGCTAAATAGAAAAGAGTCCATGATCTGGCCACCTAATCAACATTTTTATTTTTGACTGTTTCCTCCAAGGTTTTTTTTTTTTAATGACTTCTTATTACTTGAGTATTAAAATATTGTAATATTTTAACTCTCCTCCTTCCTTTTTTCTCACTTTCACTTTTAAAAAATTGACTTCTTGTCCCACCTCTGCTGATAGTTCAGGATATGTATAGCAGAAACAACTGTTTTTGTTTTTTTTAACTTACAGAATTTTAAGAATACCAGTGACAAAATAACGTGAGGATGTATGAATGCTACCAATGTGCATTCCTTAAAATTGTTTCTAGGGTAACTGACATGGCGAAATGCTAAAGATGTTTATTTCTTCAGTCCGTTTTTAAAAAGTGAATGTGAAAAAAAAAGGGGAAGAGAGCTAAAGTATTAAATATTTTAATATTCAAGTAAAATATTTTTAGCTTTACTACCCCCCCTCCCCTTTTTCCTCCTTTCCTTTTTTTTCCCCTAATTATCTGTTTTATTTGTTTGGCTGTGCTGAGTTTTAGCTATTCCCCGAAGTATCTTTGGTCTTTGTTGTGGCATGCAGGATCTTTTAGTTGTGGCCTGGGGGGGTCTACTTCCCTGACCAGGGGTTGAACCCAGGCCCCCTGCACTGGGAGCTCAGAGACCCAGCCACTGGACCTCCAGGGAAGTCCCCTATCCTTTCCTTTTTGTGATAGGGCTCAGAGTGAGTAACTTCTCTTGTTTCTTTTTTTTTCTAGTCTGCAAAACTTGTATCCGTTTTAAAGAAGGCACTGGAAATAACAAAGTGAGTATGAAGACTTATCCCGAAATAGCTTTTTGAGAATAAGCCTGAACAGCCATTCTCAACTCCCAAACCCCCATCTCGAAGCGTCGAGAGTGAATGTGGTATTTTCTCTCAGCTTTGCTTATGGAGCAGCTGAGACCCTTGCCCTCTTTTACTGTAGTTCTCCCTGTGTCCCCTTTTGAGGATAGGTCTTTCCCTTGACAGTGTAATAAATTTAACTTCTCTTTTCCCCATTGCATTTGCAGAGCAAGTCATGTGACCCCACAGCCAGAAGATAATTGGATTCCTTTACTCATTAATGCTGTTGACCATTGCATGAACAGAATCAAAGAACTCACTCAGAATGAAGTTGAATCATGAATTTTAATCATGGTTCATTTGAACTCTCTTCTCTTTCTTACTGTTACAGCCAAGCTCTGATGTCTGCTTTGAGAATAGAGCTAAGATGCTTTCTGGATTAGAAGGGAGTATCTGTACTTACTAAGAGACACAATTACCAAAGTTTGGTGATTAGGCCAAACTGGCAATTATTTATAAACCATATATTTTTCTGTGCTAGATACAAAAGACAATTACATGAGTTTTTGTGATTGAGTTGCCTCTCAGAGATCCCTGGGGAAGCTGCAGTATTCCCTGTTCAATAAAATGTGTCATTGTCAAAGGTATATTTTAGCATGTTGCTGAATATTATTCTTACCAGCACATTCTTTTGAATGTTCTTCCAGTTTGTTCCATTACTATATTGTTATTGAAGGGCTTCCCCAGTGGCTCAGCAGTAAAGAAGCTGCCTGCAATGCAGGAGACACAGGAGACAAGGTGCACTCCCTGGGTTGGGAAGATCTACTGGAGAAGGAAATGGCAGCCCACTCCAGTATTCCTGCCTGAAAAATTCCATGGACAGAAGAGCCTCACAGCTGAGCACACAAGAGAGAGTTCTGTTGGTGTTGAGCTTGTGAAAATTATTAAGTGTGTTAGTCGCTCAGTCATGTCTGACTCTTTGTGACCCTGTAGACTGTAGCCTGCCAGGCTCCTCTGTCTTAGCGATTTTCTAGGCAAGAATACTGGAGTGATTTGCCATTTCCTTTTCCAGGGGATCTTCCCAACCCAGAGATCAAACCCGAGTCTCCTACATCTCCTGCATTGGCAGGCAGTTTCTTTACTGCTAGTGCCACCTGGGAAGCTGGAAAATCAATGAAGTGAAAGCTTATTTAAAATGGAGTCGAGAGGCCAGAAGGAGGAGCTCTCACACAGTATTACTCTAGGTCTATAACAGGAAGGATTGTCAGTTATAGACAGGACTGGTGTACATTTTATCTCCTCCAGGAAATTGACCCTAGCTACGAAGCTAATGAGAACCCCTCGTCACCCTGAACTCTCGCTTTCCTCCATGAAATTTTGTTCCAAACAACTGCTCCCAACTTCCTCCCTTTGCTTCCTTCCTTTGTGGAACTTGGCTGTGGTTTTTACTGTCGCTGGCTTGACCCTAATTGCAGTTGTTTGTTGTTCCCGAATAAACCCGTTTTGCTGGTAAAATAACTGGCTGTTTCATATTTTAGGTCAACAAGCTCAGTTGTTAGGTGTGTTCACTGTATTGAACAGACTTATTTTCCTTATACCTATTTATATTGTTCTCTCTTTTGTATTGCCTGTCCCCAAATGTAAGTACAAAATTTTTATAAATCAAAAAATTTTGAATGTATAAGATTATAGGGTTTATGTAGTATTAAGGGCCTCTTCAGTTAATCCTTTTGCAAAACCATCACCGGTTAATTATATTTTTGCATCAGTCTGGAAGATCACGTATTGGAAAGCAAGGTAAACCTGGAAAGTACATCTTAGAAAGCAGGGTATACAGTGCTATACCTGACTAGGCCTCATGCCTGTCCTACAGGTCTCCGCACTTCTTCTGGGCGTCCTTTGTCTTGTGTAGATGTTCTTCATCACATCAGCCCATCTGACATCCCCATGGTCTCTCTAGGTGCACTCAGCAACAGTCGCTGTCCTGTTTTTTATTCCCACCACCCCTTCTTTTTTGTTATGTTCACTAATTTGTTATATTTTTTAGATTCCACATGTAAGTGATATCATACAGTGTTTATCTTTCTCTGTCTGACTTATTTCACTTAGCATAGTAGCCTGCAAGACCAGCATCCGTTCTTTTGAGAGAATACTGTGTACTTGAGGCTGAAATTCTTTGAGTCAGGAGTTTTACTTTACTTTAATAAAGTGCCGTTCTGTACTTGTTCACAAGTATTCCAAAGAAAAGGAACTAAAACCGAGAGTATCAAAGCAACAAAATGGAAACAATGAAACAAATGTTAACTTTGTACAAAAGGAGTCCAGTTTTTTTTATAGGTCCTATTTTCTTTATACTTAATAACTGCATATTTCTCTACTGGACCAAATTCATGTTTTTAACATGACACTTAATTGTGGAATATTTACGCTTTTATAATATTCAACTCTAATAAGGACTTATCCATAGCTAAATATTGACGATCATTCTCCACTCAGGTCTTATGCTGTGTATTTTATAACTTTCTTTAGTCATCTTTGGATCTTTAAGGATAATGGTCAGGGATGGCATTGACTAGTATAATCAGGATTGTCTAAAAATCATATTTTTATTTAATATTGTCCCATTTCATCAGAAATACAAGAGTGCTTTAAATATTAGGTTATTTTCCTTACCTATAAATTAATGTATGTATTGATGAATAGTAAATGGTTATGAAAAACCCTGAACTCAAAAAAAATCTTAATTATCTGAATACCTTTATAAAGGCTTTTTAAAAAAATTCCTCAAGCCCAATAGTTTCTATTTTAAGACAACTAGTCTTCATAGATGCCTTGAGCTGCGGTGACAGAAATGAGTGTTTTTTCTGTTGATTTCTGAGACTATAAGTTTTTTTGAGGTGGGGAATCTGGTTTTGTTCTTGGTCCTCTCTTGCTTAACCTGAGCAGAGAATCATTTGTCTGATAAGCAAAGTTTCTCTTCCCAGCATGCTTGGTTTTAGATTGTAGATTGAGGAGGTGGTTGGGGAACGTGATGCGGGAGCTGGAAGTTTAAGCTGGAGGCTCAGGGGCTACCACCGTGACAGTTCGGAAGTTGGTTAGGTTCTGGAACATGTTGCAGTCCATTTCCACAGTGAGCCTCTGGTGCCCCACCTTCATTGGCATGAACTCGAGTTGGGTGCGCAAAGTGTTTCTGGGCTGCACCGAATTCACTCTGAAATAGAAGAAAAGAAACGTCCTAGTTCTGTCTCAGGGCCATTCCTTTGCTGGTCCCAGTGAATCTGATGCTTACCTGCTTACAGACCCTGAAGAAATAAACATGTAAGTACCCAGCTGTTAAAACAGAGGAGGTTGGAAGAGGGTGGAAGGCAGGAGCCTCCATGGTGAGCAGCTGTATGGTTGAGAAGAGAAACATCCTATTCCAAGGGCTTCCAGGTTGCATCTGTTGTTTCATCACCTGTGACTTCAGTCTGGTCCCATTCTTGGTAATAGTAGGCTTGTGAAAACTATGGTTTTAGAATCCTCGTTGCTAACTGCAGCGGGTGTAGTGGGCATACTGAGACGTCAGGATGCCGGCAGCTGCTGTTTGGAGGCCTATCAGCAGCTTTCTTGTCTACCTGTGGACCTTCATATGGTGACTGAGCACATAGTGCAGATTTCTTTTGAGAAGCTTTATCTTAACAATCTATCTGGGAGACCACAGAAGTCTGGTTAAATGCTGGCAGTCCTTCCGTCAACTTATGGCCAAGAGTGACTGAGTTTCTTGAGGCTGAGGTGGTGGCTCAACAACCACACAACCTGTCAGGGACCTCGGGGTTGTAGGAATAGGCATCGTGAACTCTAAACTGTATGTGTGTGTTTAGTGG